>NC_051160.1:134370088-134461973 GCF_013339745.2 Dermacentor silvarum | reverse complement strand
TCACATAATTGAATCTTCACAACCGATTCCATGATTCGCACTAGCATTTAGTTGTATAGCACTTTTTTCATGCTGCCCTGTTAGTCGCTTGAGAAAGTGCACGTGGCTGTCCTAGCGCAATATATATATATATATATATATATATATATATATATACATATATATATATAAGAACGTTTGCCGTGCAACATTTTCTTCACAACATAGGAACAAATAATCAGGAGAATGGAAAAATCATAAATACACGGCTTGTAATATCAAGTGGACCAATGTGTCTGTTGTGTGAAAGCGCATATTAGCTTGCAAACATTACGCCGAGAAAGTTACCTCTGTTGAAGAGAAACTACACGTATTTGTGGACGGCGCCAGAATTTGAGGCGTGAGATAAGCTGGAAAGACAAGTTGCACTAGTACATAATAAAATTTTACGTTCGTATGAGAAGAAAGCTTTTGCTTGGGGCCTAGCTGAAGTTCCCTTGTCAAATACATTGTAAACAGATAAAGCCTCTCAAGAGACAACTGCTCTACCAATTGGAAGGACATTTGCAGCATTTGGGAGAGAAAGCTAAACTACAGCAACTCTATAAGGCAGAATTTGTATTTAGAACTTCCCATTTCCTACAAAAGGTACCGAAAATCATTTGGTGCAAGAAATA
Organism: Dermacentor silvarum; assembly: GCF_013339745.2. Taxonomy (NCBI): domain Eukaryota; kingdom Metazoa; phylum Arthropoda; class Arachnida; order Ixodida; family Ixodidae; genus Dermacentor; species Dermacentor silvarum. The sequence continues at coordinate 134,461,317 of NC_051160.1, read as the reverse complement.
AAGCCGGAAGCTTACAAATCTATAACTCCCCTCCAAAAACGGAAATTACCTTTCCGTAAACAGCATGTGATAGAACTACTGTACCAGACACACTTGTTATGTTGGCGTACGGCTTACTTTAAATTGTCAAAATGCATAGGAACGTTTTGCAAGATCCCTATTCACAAATTAGTGGCGAAAATTTTATTTGATATAAATGCAATGACATCAACTTTGTTCACTCTATATTTATTAGCAGGTGCCGTTTAGAGGAGTGTGATATCTGTATTTATGCTGATTTACAGTGCTGCAAATGTTGCACTTGAGCGTTTTTTACAATTTGTATTTTTCTGTAAAAAATTATTTTAACGGCCCAAATAACAAATGTACTTCCTACACTAGAATATGTTGTATACTTTAAAATTCAACAGACGTCACCACACTTGCATCGATATATACCCAAGAAGCCAGTTTCTGATTTGTCACCTACTTAGGGAGTCGCTGTTGGAGTAAAGCCTCTGCCTAAGTATTTTATATCTTTCACACAGCCTTGCTACACGTATGCCGTTCGAGATCTGATGCCTTAACCTCCCCCCGTATCTCAGCGCAAAGTAAATTACCGTTGGGAGAGTAAAAGGGCACTGAAATTCTCTGCGAGTGCTCGTAGCATAACAGACAGATATTGTCATTGAAATTATCGATATTTGATGGGTTGGCATGGTAAAAGCCAGAGAGTCACCCCGAAGTATGAACATTTCATAAAAAGAACTCCCATGAAAAGCAGAATATACATGATTGCAACTCACCGTATGTTTCTGAATCACTGGGCACAACACGGGTTTCTAGTCGGTCGACGCTGTAGGTGCCAGCGACAGAGAAGTTTCCGCGAGGATGGTCCTCAGAACTCCCAAGCCTTTGAGTTCGCGCGGCTTATATACTACGGCATGGTGTCTGTTTTCTATTTCTTTTTGTTTATTGTTGGGAAAGGAAGAAACTAGCAAGAAAGTGGGCGCAGAACCGGATAGGCAGCGTGGCTATAGTTTAATGCGCCTCTTTACAAGTTTCATTTATTTTTTCTTGCTTTTTGCACTTTCTTCGCTTGGAACGACCAAGTATCACGGCCATCCCCGTGCTTGCCTGACATCGTAAATGGGAAAGGTTTGAGGGGAGTGGTCGCACAAACATGTGTGCGGCGCTGACTCGTTCCTACGAGGTTTTGCCATGTCTGTTTAAAATCGCCCAATGGAACTTGTTTTCTTTCGTCACACCATGGCGTAACAATTCATGCGGTATTCTTCATTCCACTCGCTCTATAAGGCATAGAAGAATAAATATGAATGTACCACTTGGAGCAAAGCCAATGTCGAAACTGTGTTATAGAGCTGAATATCGCGTTAGTCACTGGTCAAAATTCTGATGTGATCCAGTGTTTATTGCTCGTATTTTATTTGGAATAAAGGCATGTAACTCGCACGTTTTTTTTTTCAGGTATCTTGTGGATACTTCTTTTCAGAGAAAACGTAGGTGCCGGCGAATAAAACAAACTGTTTTGATTATGTTTTAAAGCAATGTTTTTATCTTCACTTCTCTTTATATCCTTGACGACCACTTATATGGGTATTACATAATTGGCATATGTATATATACCCTGCACAAACCTCTCTAAAATGTTCTTCGAATAAATATTCATACACGTAATTCGTTTGCTTCATATTCGTGCTGTATATGGGCTAACGGCAACGTATGGCGCAGAATTGGAGTGCTCAATTTGGCGTGTCAAAGACCACCAGGGTTGCTTTAAAGATGCCCTGCTGGTAAAAATTAATCCGGAGTCCCCCACTACACGTGCCTCATAATCGAAGCGCGGTTTTGGCACGTAAAACATCAGAATTCAATTCATTTGACTGCGCGACCACTGGCAGGGAAGAAGAATGCCTTATGACTGAGGTAAAAATATGGTATAGCGTAAAACGAGATAAAACAGCGAAGGCGATATAATGCTTAGAACATAAAAGCTCGTTCTGTTCTACACAATGCCCAGAAAGGTTTGGAAGCTTCTGATATTTCGCATCGTGTGTTACACAACAGCATCGTTCGCCCCGCGCCTACCTTAAACAAGCCGCAGCCTTGAAGCACCTGGTGATGCGGCATAAAAGAAAGCACTGGTGCAAATATAAAACTGTTTGGAAGGTAATGTGATTTGATGGCACCGTATTGATCGGTGACTTCAAAATTCTTCTTTGTTTCGGCGAAATCAGGGGATCACCTAAACTGCTCTCTCGTGACGCATACCTGTGCTCTTAGCTTATTATCCGAGACGTAAAAACGTACACGTAGCACCATTAACTTTAAAACTTATTTGCATGAGTTTGGACATTACAGTTACACAAAAACGTAGCTCCTCAGTCGCAGAACGCGAGCCATGGCGCACGTGGCACCTGTATAGTGACTAAACCTGCCGCTCACATGCTTCCAATATAATTTTGCTATGTTGGCTAGTTATCATCGCTGGCAACATTTTACAGCGAAGCTTTATATGGCGAGGTTTCCGTGGATTTTTATTGTTTAACCAAAAAGGGGGCCGATCCTCGTGACGTTGCAGAAAGGGCCTAAACGCAATGGGACATACCCCTGTGGACTCCGCGTGGTGGGCTACGCGACCTGTAACGCGCCCTCGAACTACCCTTGTGACACATGGGACCGAAAGCGGTGCCATGTACAATTCTAAGAACACAGATATTTATTCACACGTTAATGAAAAATGCGGAGGGTAAGGAAAATTAAAAAGGCATGAAGGGAGTAAGGAGTGGTTGAAAGTACATGAAATGGGTAGAAGATCCGCAGACACAGCACAGAACAGTCCGATCAGAATCCAACACTGGCTGACGTCACTGACCAATGGTGAAAGTCTAGTCAACAGCAGTGGCGTCAACTACCGGTGAGCGACGTGATTGTGGTAGATCTCTCTCGATGCAGCCATTACATCACTCACCACCAGCTTCTTGAAGAGCTTGAGGTAAGAGCGGCAACGCATCCGTCAAATGATGGCGTCGTTCTTCGGGTGCCACGAACCCACAGCACCGACGATGACGGCGTCAACGGTCACCCACTGGTACTGCTCTGCAAGGTGGAGGTGAACGGGCTCGTATTTGGTGATTTTGGCAGTGCGGGCTGTGGAGAAGGCGCCTGGTTGGTTGTCAAAGGGACAAGAGACGTCCAGGGCGAGCGCCTCCTCGCCGCGTGCCACGACGAGATCGGGACGAAGGTTGGTGTTGCCGACCGGTCGATTCTCGTGGATGAAGATGAACCGGTTACGGCACGGAATTTGTAGACGAGCCATGATTTTGTTGTGGCGGGCCGTGTACATGGGGCTCTTGGACATCCAGTGGAAGAGTACGAGGGGTAGTCTCTCCCTCACGTATCCACAGACCCTGCACCGCTGATCACGGCCGGTCATCCACGGGCAGGCTCCGTTTAAGAGTAGAAGGTTTAGCCTGGCCTTGTGGATGAATCGCGAGTCCGCAAACAGGGTAAAGGACCCGGTGTGCATGAAGTAGGAACTGGCGGGGTCGGCAGCCACGCACTGCAGCACTTTGCCGTGTTTGGGCTTACTGTGTTGAACCGTGTCCCTGGCAGCCGATTGTATGGCTCGAGGCGTTCGGATAACCTTCCTGTGGTGGGATGAGGTGAGTCTGTTGTCAACGCGGGTTGTCCGGACGCCATTAAGGTCTAGTTGCCACAGGACATCCAAGCGGTGGGACGCCTTGCGTGCTTCCTTCCAGGTGGAACGTAGTTGCGCTGCCGGCGAGCGAAAGTCGCCCTCCGTGGACCCGCTGAGGTAGTCCTCGACGTATCCCTGTTCCGCTGGCCGGCGAAGAGGCTTGGATACTACCTCCAACAGGCCATGCGACGCCATATCGTGAAGTTCGAAGTCCCAGGACGTCAGCAGCTTGAAGGCATTGTCTATGCGGCAGAGATCGCTGAGTTCGGCAGCGAGTGGCCTGGCTGCTGCTTCCGAGTGTGGGCTCCCGTATAGGTACTTATTCGACACGTTGGGTGGTAGGTAGAGCGTCCTCTTTAGCAGGGGTCGCAGTGCATCAAGCAGAATCTGCCAGTCGTCCTTTCCCAGGGAATCGCATTCATCATGAAGTTCAGCCTGGGAAGACGAAGGTCCGTACAATGTCCAACCTCTCCCACGGGGCCAGCATAGATATTAGTAGCGCTGTACGCCTCTGAATGACCTGCTCGATGATGTTGACGTGATCGTTAGGAATCCGGAAGACCACCGGGCTACGCAGGAACTTTTGGGCGTGGAAATCAGCCATGGCAGGGATGGCAGAACCCACGACAGAGAAGCTCGATGGTCTGGTCCCCACAGGATGTACTCCGCTCAGGTGGAGGGAGCGGCACTTGGCTGGGTTGAGAGCAAGAGCAAGGTCCGACGCCAGAGGTTCAATGCGGTCAATTCGGACCTGCAATGCCTCGGGACTGGCCGCCAAAGGTGTCAAATCGTCGGCATACGCCAGGTTGTTGTGGGAACGATCACCACCCTGGATGTCCCGGATGATAGGGTCGACGACAAGGTTAAACATGAGCCCGCTAAGAGGACAGCAAGAATGGGAATGGGCACGGTGATGCCGTCGGCAGTGACGATTCTCGTACGGTTGTCAGTGTACAAGTCAGGGATGAGGTCGACGAATCGATCGCCTGCGCTGGCCCCCCGAAGAAGGGGTTTAAAACCACCGCACAAGAAAAAGGCTGCCAGTATAATGAACACCGTAGGGGCAATGGCATTAGGATGGTCACTGAGCAGCGACGATATAGCTATCCGATCTTCTACCCTTCCATGGCAAGTATACTTGGCACGTGTCGTTCGCAAAATCAACGTTATATTATTTAATTACCACAAGTTTAGACTGGTCGTAATACTCGGTCATTTCGTGAAATCGTTCATTCTATAGAATAGTTTGGTTGTTCATTAAGCTCTATCATTTGGTGCACGCCGGACAGCGTTGACGTCATAGACATGAGCGGCTGGTTGCATACATCCACGGCTTTCAGCTTCTTATAAGTCTTCGGTGCACCCTCCTAGTAAATGATGCCAATAAAACACGTGTACTGTAACTCCAAACAAAGCTGCTTCATGATTAGCACGTTTCCTAATTATTAGAAAAAACACATTCCATTTTAGTCATTTATTGGATAGTGTACTCCTATAAACCGTGGCTCTACAAGTGTCATGTGGAAGCCCTTGAAGGCGGCTTAATCCGCCTCCTGCAATTGCAAACCTTTGAGTATTGTGAGAGTATCGCCTACAGCTTGTCCATTGCTACTGACTTGCGGACTCAATTGGTCAATTCTCTGTAGAATATGAACATGCCATCAATAGCGTTATGCATCTGTACACATGATGTTCTATTCTACTTTCCACTGCAGCCACCGCAATAATATGACGAATATATTCAACCTGCGCGTATACACAACTAAGTCGCATGCTGACAGAACCCAAATAGTCCTTCATTATGGCGGTATCTTGTTGCCTAGCTCTTCCTTTGCGGCGGGAAAACCTAACAATCTGTAATCAGCACTAATACATCGCTTTAACATTAATAGGGATGCAAGCAAGTAAAAGGTGTATGCGGAAATCAAAGCGCCTTCACGCTAGGGATTGTTTATTCGCACAGCACGTGCACGCATATATGCCTTATGTGCATGCACTACGCGCGCGCATTGGATCCAATAAAAGGGCCGCGATAAAAAGCGGAATGTCACTTCATGGCAAACTTCGAGCACGATTCGCTAATGAAAAGAGTAGGATATGCATAACTATACATACATACGGTTATCATTGTGTCTAAAGGAATAAAAGCTGGGTAGTGCACTCCCAATCATAAGAATGGTATATATGATTCATTATTTGTTGGCTTCATATAGTTGGGGTTAACCAAAATCATTCACCTTCTTCCGTCCGTGCCTTCTTCACGTTCATTGCATGGCGAAAGTCTTGACGGAGACAAGTTTGATGTCTTGAGGTAGCATAAGACAGTAGGTTCTGCAGAATCTGGCATCCAGATTTAAACTACCCCCACTGATTTCTGAAACTACCAACCACTGCAGCATCAACAAAATGTTGTAGTAAAATTGAGGTATCAGCCGTTGCAGCGGCTAAGTTGGTTTCACATATTTTTAAAATGTACAGACTACGCTGATGTGTGCACTGATAGTTCCACTAAGAAAGTTTAACAGGGACATTTATTATTGCAGAGTTGCACGAAGAATATGAGTGTTAAATAGGCTATACTTCTTTTTCAACCATGTTGGAGCTAGCAGTCATTTTACCAGACATGGCTTCATCAAAATGTCAAAGACACCAAGACATTGAGATGTCATCGTTGATTTCTTGGCGGCTGTGACATGCATCGAAAATGAGAGTCCAGGACAAATAGGCGCGCTTCCAACCTACGCTCTACTAAAATAACTTGCTCCGGATACAGCGTTACAACCCCATGTGGTATTATAGAGGGTTCCGTGTCATTGCGGATTTAAAGGAAGTTAAATGGAGATGCGCTATAGAAAGTGGCTGAGGAAAATTCGGTAACTCACCTCATTTCCATGTCCCAGTCCGACGCAAGCCTCACCTTACAAAGCATCAAACGAGAACTGTGTGTGTAGAACCGGTTCACAGGAGTCACAAAAGAATCGATCATATATTAAGTTGATCCGCATCTTGAGTACCAGCTGGGCCTTTACCTTCCAGGAGGCCAACGACACCATCTTATATTTTCTCCGCTTCGGAACTGCTTACACAACACACTTCTTATTTCGAATTAAGCATGTGTCTTCCCCAGCATGTTAGTGCTAACACGCTAAAGAGTATGCATACAACCCAACTATGTTTCCAAGCGCAACACACATGGACAGTGCCTTGAAGAAGACGGCGTTCGACTCGCATCGGTCTTTTTCACTTGACAAGGCGCTAGGCCCATGTGCATCAAAAGTTCATCACAAAGTTGTGAAAATATTTGAACGCTTCGTTGAAGATGCCACAATTTGTGACAATTTTTCATTCTAATATGTCGTAACGAATTGCCTCATTTGTGCATTTAAAACCAATTTACGCTAGACAACAACGGACTTCGTTTCAAATGAGACTTTCTCGAAATACACTTTCGCTCGTAGTGTGTCACATGTGTTTATTTTTATTTTTTATGGAGGCATCACCTAATGAAAGCTTTTACACTTATTTTATTTTGTGTGCTGTATTACTCATCCAGCTTGAAAGGTAAGTGTAAATGCTTACATTACCTAATGCAAGCATTCAGACCCATTTTATTTTGTAGTAGATATCATCAATGAAACGTAAAAGAGTAGCCGCCGCCAGCAAATGGCTACGACAAATTATCGGTTCACTTTTATCTCAATAAAAGAAAAAGAAAGGGCTTATTGGCCAGCTGCCTACTCCTACAGTTCACGTACTACTTGGCACCTTAGGTCAAAAGGGTATGCCACATCCGCCGCCATGGCCTTGAGCACCGCAAGCTGGCACTCTCTAAGACAGATCTTCTCCACGTACAAGAAATAAAGTATAAAAGTAACAGTCGCTACCGTACCTAAATACGCATAACATCGTAGACGCGGTTAGTTGGATGTGTGTTCGGCTACTGCCGACGGCAAGTAGTTTTTTCCCCCACTTTCATTTCACGTTGTGCCATCATTTCATTTTACTTTACAGGAACAAGTAATTCCTCTTGTGATTCACTTGGCTTTATTATGTGTGAGCTGTGCATATAACGAGCTGGCGACGACTTCATTAAACGTTTTCATATTATCGTGTCCAAGCGATTCACCCAAGTGCAACAACACACCGCACGCTTTGTTTATGCCCCGTGGTAAGACAGGCATTCCAGGACGCGCGCAACTAGGGTGAGAACTCAGGGGTAAAGAAAAAAAATGCAGGGCAGAATATAGTTGCAATATCATTGAAGGCCAAGTCGTCCGAGTTCGAGCAGTGATAATTTACCACATCAAAAGCAAGAACGCTGATGCAGCCCGTGGTCATGAAAGAAATGGTGGCAGTAAACCCACTGCGTTTACCTAGTGAACAATCAAGAATAACTGTGAACCAAATTAACCGATCGGAAAGCCTGCGCGGTTAGAATCAGGCGCGCTGCGTCTTGATGTGGCAGCCGGAAAACATAGCGCCCCAAACACGCTAGGAAGTAAAACTGAGCTGGTCTGTCCTAACCTGTCCGCAGTTTCTTTTTCGTCGCAGACAGGTACGTAAACAAGAGTAACACGAGTGTGAATTCTTTAGCAACGACACGTGTCGCCCATTATGGAAAATACCTGTTCCTAATGCCTCCGACCTTCTTTCATGCTTGGCTCCGGCTATACGTAGAAAGAATTCTCCGTGGCTCCGGCTAGCGTTGTCAAAAGTGCCTTCTAGCGTTTGCCAGGTGTAAACCTCGATGTACGCGTCATCAGCGTATACGACTCGCAGCTTACCCTTTAGTGACAGCCTGCATAGAACGTCGAGATACATGCTATTACGCTATGGTGCTCAGAGCCTTGACAGGCGGGTGGGGCAGAATAACATACGTGAATGGGCGCCTGGCGCATGCCCAGTGGCAACGAAATTTGCCATTCGAACTTTCCTGGCTCGTAGCAACGTGTCTCTAATTGGTTGATTTCTACAGCTATAGATGCACAGAAATTAGAGAAAAAAAGGGGGACATCCTCAGCTAATGGTGCTTACTGGTCTCTGACTTCATTCCGTGATAATCATATGCAAGAAAGCGCTTTTGGAAAGCAAGAAAGCTTTCTACTTGTATATACTAGGTTGCTAACAGTCTACATGTTCGAAGTTATTAATAGTTCATAGATATCTAAAAGAAAACTTAAAATTTGATGGCAATTTCTTTGTACAAGGACGCTGGCGTATCAGTGTTAATTTTTCCATTTTCTTCTCGAGTTAAGCGGAACAGGCCCGCAGGTAAGAGCGTAAGCTTATTTTCAAGGAAACCGCCTGCTGCTAGTCACGATATGGTTCAGCGCGTGCCTTAGAGATGCAAGATACATGACCAGTTTGTACTTTTTATTGAGATTTTACTGTTCTCTTCATTTTGCCTTTTAACTCGGCAACGAACAGTTAGTTCGATCTGGAGCATACCGAAATAGTAAAGTTCGCCCACACAACGCAAGTTCCCCCAAGAGAACGAATCCGAGAAATGGGGTGCAGGAGTTGAAGGCTTGAATATAATCTGTAATACCAAATTATTTAATTTAGAAAGAAATAATTTTTGTAAATAATGTTGCCAGTAATGGCTCTTTTTTATTTTTCCGTAACAACTGTTTTCACCCCGGCGTAAATAAAGCAAGGGCATATTACTTGGATATGGCTTAATAATAATAATGCAATTAGCAATATTACGGTAGTTTACGGACTTCACGTAGGTTGTTGGTCCGACCATTCATCTGGCAGTTTTCGCGCCAACTTGGGTCACTGAGTAATTCGTAGTCTGGTAGTTAGAGTATCGCGCTGCTGTGATGTGGTAACGGGGTTCTAAACCAATCGTAGGGGGAACTTGGGTCCCGGGTACCTGACGTAGCATAAGTGCCGCTCATGTGTTTACTCGCTTCGTACCGGCCTTTGTTGCTGGAAGTGGGCCCATGATCCACGTTCTAATGGGTAGCGCATCGGGCTGCCGGGTTGGTGGAACACGGCTCAAAACCAACCTTCGGAACAACTTGGTTCACTGGTTTTGTGGTACTAGCTTTGAGCCACTATTCAATGAACATTTTAATGCAAATTTGGGCCATTAGGAATGTGTCGCTATTCAGTGAAGAACGTTGAGGCCAATTTCGGTTCACTGGGTAAGTGCACATGGGTATGCGCCACTCGTTAATGAAGCTCTTTCACACCAATTTGGGTTACTGGGGATATATGCCACTGGATATCTGGTGCTGCTCAATGGCCACATTTGACGCTAACTTGAATAAGTCTGTGCCACATAGCATGTACCACTCTTGATAGAGAAAAGAATAATAATTTAAATTTGATGCGGTGATGGGCGGCATCCAAACCGCGTGATACATAATCTGACAATCCTGAGTGAATGTTATCATCACAAATGAGCCACGCGGATTTCGCGGCCATGCCACTAGTTGACACAGCACGTCCAGAGGGAAACGCTGGAGAGGAACCTGGCTGCACACACGCCGCATACATTATGCATACATTATACGATGTGTCGCTGCATGGTTTCACTGTTAATCGCATGAACGTAGACATTCAGTGTAAGGTGAGTTCTGTCGGGATTTTTTCAATTAAGCGCGCGATTGTTTCTGGAAATCAATGTTTGGCGGTGACTGCATTTTATAACCAAATCACTAACATAACTGGCAGCCCGAACCTTCAAGCACAAGATAATAGTGAGTCGAAATGGTGCCTTGAATGACGGATGCAACCTAAAATCACGAAATACAACAGCTGGCGTGAATCGGGTTGGCGTAATAGCTCCAACGCGTGGAAGTTTTTTTTTGTGGGGTAATGGCGCAGCCCTGCCATCTGCCAGCACGTAAAGGTGCCTTTCTCCCCATTTCTGCGCATCTTTCGTGAAATATAGCGCCGATAGGATATCATAAAGCTTAAGCCTTCATTTCTTGTTCATGTATACCCACATCACTGAAAGCTGGCTTTCTATACGATGTTTGAATGTTATGGAATTGATTAAGCATGCGCAATATGTGACACAAATCACACGAATCTTAGTTCAACCTTGAAGCCATTCAGAATCCTTCCACTCGTTACATTCCGTCGAAAGAGACCCGTTGCTCCAGAGTCACGCCCTGATCTGCCGCGCCATTGGTTTCGCCGCAATCCAGATGTCTAAGCCTATTCTGCGAACGTTCTTTGATTATGCGATTCTAAAAGAAACTGTCTACGCTCCCCACGGGTACATATCGTATCGCATTGACTAAGGTTGCATTGTAGATGCACCATCTTGCGGAAGAGACGCACAGCGAGAAATATTGGAGGATGGGAAGGACTCAGTCTCTTGTTAACCACAAACGTAATAATTAACAGGTATTTAAGTCAGAGAAAGCATAGTGTAAGGAATTGTTAAGCTTATTTGAAAGGTACATATAACCGGGAAAAGCATGGCACCACCATCGCGCGCGTCTCTTATAACTTGGTATTTCGCGAAAAGTTGTAGGTTCATGGACAAGGCAAAATATGTATTGACAAGGACCCGTAGCCTCAACAATAGGGTTGGCTGAGCGGACATAGCAAAACCAGTCAAGGGCTTTGCACTGCCATCGCAGTGAAACAACCAAATTTACTAAAGTGGCACTAGCCGGCCGTTTATTCCATATATGACATTCAATACACGGAAAGAGAGGATCGTAATAGAATGAGTACTGCTACATTGTCGAGATGTCATAAGTTTGTTTCTTTACGTGGAAACAGTGTTTCCTTCGCAGGTGAAAGAGGACACCGATCGTTCATTCAGCCAAGGCACGTCGTAGATGACAGCGCTGCAAGTATCCTTGACCGTCTGGAGAAAAAAAAACATGGAAAGGAAAAAGCTGCACCAAAATACAGTACCCAAACACAATACCAAAATACAGTTCTCACACATCAAATAGAGGTTCAGGCAAGCTAGACGTTTCCAAACTAGTTTTTATGTTAGTCACGACAATTGCTAAAAGTTTAACGTGGAGTTCAATAAATATGAACCGTCCAGGGATCTTGATTAGCAGCAAAAAGTAGCTGCTGAAGGCGGGGCAAAATGATGTCCAGATTTTCCATTAAATGTGCATTGTTCTCTCTGGTTCCTAACTAAGAAAAAAAAAGCTATGTGGACGACATAATTTTTACATTACTCGATGTCGGTGTGCAGAGAATGGGAACGAGATTAGTAGAAGTATAAATAAATGAACTCTTATTGGCAAATCGTGGAATATCCAATTTTGGGTCAAACTCTGAGTAAATGTGACGTTCCTATACTCAAGTGAAGCTGAGGAACTCTTGGAATACAGTATACGATTTGATACTAGCAAGTCAGTGCAGAGATCATACGTCCAGAATCCAGTAGTGACTTGCGGCAGCTACGTGTTTTTCTTCTGGTAAGGCTATTTTCATTGTTTATTCATGACGCATACTTAAACTGTTCATATTTGCTTATAGTATTCGTAGTGGTTAGTGGTCTCAATGACATTACAATGTGAAGGAGAAATCAAGTATATGTACGTGTAAAGGAGGGAATGTGTACATTGCTCAACCCTCCTCAAAAATAAGTCTGTCGTGGATCGTCAATCTAGCTGTGCGTTATATGAGCATTGCTTCGAAAACCCAGTGTCAGATGAAAAAAAAAAATATTGTGCAGACGTTGTGCTCACACCGCCTTATTGATCGATTTGTAGGTAAAAAGATATTGCACGAAATTTGTTGTTCAAGAACGCGGAATTTTGTCTTTTCAGGTGGATGATTTGAAGAGGCAGACAGTATCTGCACAAAAAATGATAATGTTCATCTAGATAATACACTTTGTCACTTAATAATGACTCATAAGCTTTATGTCGCGCCACGTAAATCTTCAAAAATGAGGTTTGGCCTTTACTTGTAAACATCCTGTAAGATTTCCTCTGGCTGTTTTCAAGTGGCACATGGTGCTAGAGCTAGGCCTAGTCAGGTTACTCATGTCGTCAGGTTTCGGCCTCCGCACCTTGATAATCACGCACTATTGTATTCTCAAACTAACCGAAAAAATGAGAAAAGACTATAATTGCCCCGGGCGTGTGGTCTTAGAACGCACGTTGATTCTGCACGTTCGCACGCGCAAAGCTTCAACGCACATCGAACTAAAACAGCCTATTTTAGGCAAGTAATCTTGACAGTGGTCGTATATACATGATTTACACTGCGGCAATAGAATATAATGGCATCATTCCTGCAACAGCTGCGTGTCTCCTTGAATGAATAAATAAAAAAGTGCTTACCGAACATTTTACTGCGTTAGCTTTAGCAATGCAAACGCGTTAAAAAACCAGTCTGTGTTGCAGCGTGGAAAGCCGTCTACGTGACAGAGGTGTGCCGTGAGTGTGTGTTGATGAAAGATGAAAAAAGAACGCTTACCTCTCTGGATTTAGGGAGGCAAACCTCTTTGCTGTATGTATCCGTTACCCTACAGGTTGATTCGGTGGTCTTGAACTTTATTCGGTAGTTTGTACCAGCCACAACCTGCACCGCATGAGGACAGAAAAAAAATTACGGAATATTTGTCTAGAACAGAAGGGCTTTCATACTACGCAAGCACTTCGAAAACTGGTGCTCTTATCTAGAGTACCAATCAATCCAGTGGGCTCGACGCCTGGCACCAGTGTTTCATAACTCAAACATAAAATAACGCTTAATAATAAAACCAACGTCGATTTTATCAGCTTCACGTAATTTATATTATCCGTACAACTACTGTTAGAATTCAGGCGCTGCTGACGGCCGGTTATGAACTACTCGTTTTCTTCGACCACCCGATTACATGCCTTCTCGCTCAGAAGGAGGTGCCATATTTAACTTCATAATATTTATTCAATCTATGGTAATGTTACGACCAATACCACGTGTTTACAATTGCAGCATATTATAGCCAATAAACCTCATGTGTGGTAAACTAAAGGCAATTTCAAGAGGATAAGCGATTGTGCCGCAGAATTACCGACTCGACAACACGACGTCCGCAGCATCATCAAATTTGTAAACATCATAAGATGACCAAAGTCTAATAAGGTTTTTCAATTTTGTAGATGGATACTAATGTTTTCTGAATAAGGCGCCGGTTGTTGGCGAACTCTTGTGGAAGCTTTTGCGTTTCATTGGGCTTATCGGAAAGGATATAATGCTTGAACAATACTGCTGATAAAAATACGATAAAGATACATTTTTGCTTATTCAGATATTGGCACCACTGGGTTTAATTTTCCAAGACACGGTGCACCGCATGGTCGATAACCGACACGCAACCACCATTAGTGTTCTTATAAACCCCAAAGGAGGCGGTAATGGATGCGTGCTCTCACCCTATTCGGCTCATTGAACACTTTTGATTGCACTTTGCTGTCCGTTTCTACTAGCACAACGCATGCATTTTGACAACTCCGCCATATGCGAGTCAAAAACAGAAGAAATAATTCGGTATAAGGTTGCACAGAAGCGTAAGTATGTAAAACATTCACGCATCATAAAACAAGGAGTAGCTTGCACTGCATTCCTATAGCCATCACGCAATTTTTATCACGTCCATAAAAGTGAATGAAAGGAACACAGAGACAAACGAACGCCAAACCAAACAAATTCAATTTATCAAGCTTGATTGGACTTCAGCGTATCTCTTTCGCTTAGCTCTATGACCTACAGGGTCAGTTTATTTACCCTGACACATTTGCTCCTACACGTATTTTCCCCAAAGGAAATTATAAAGTTGTGGCTGTAATCCCATTGGCGGCATCCGCAGGCTGATGAATACGAAATGACAAAAACAGCTCTTGAACTATGCTTATGATGCATGGTAAAGTATCCTAGGTAGCCAAAATTAGCCCACCATGATGGTGCCTATCACAGTGCATGAGTCGTTTAGTACCACATTTTAATGTAGTTTAGAAGGAACTACACACTCTCGTTATTTATTGTAGTGATCATGTTAAGAAAAGCCACAGAGGCTGCGCTGAGAGCACTTGTGATGTTTGCTGTTTTGTCTATTTTTGACTCGGTCCCTTTTACCACGAATACCTAAGAGCTTGCCCAACATAAGAGATTGTGCCACAGCCGATAATTGGCTTTGGCGCCACAGCCGCAATTGCGCCACAGTGCTAATTGCACCTCAGCCCTAATTGTTCCTTCACTTTATTTGAAGCACCACCCGCCATGTAGGCGTAGTGTCTATAGCGTTGGTTGGCAATGCCCGAGGGCGCTGGATCAAACGCCGGCCGCGGCGGCTTTACACCGATGGGTGCAAAATACGAATACGCCCGTCAACCAAGCATTTGACGCACGCTAAGGAACCCCAGGGGGTGGAAAATGTTCCGGAATTCCCCACTGCCACCAGCCGCCTAATCAGATAATAGATTTCGCACTTAAAACCTCATAATTTCTTTTATATTTTATTTCAAGCACAAGACCAAAATATATGCTTATAATAATGAAAGCGCCACGTAATAAAATTACTATGTTATCATTTTAATGGAAATTACTTGTTACCTTTGAATCTGCAACTGCAATTCACCCTACCTGTATTTCGAAATTCTAGCAGGCTTCAAGCGACATGAGCTGCGTTGTCTGAGCAAAGCCGTCAGTGAAGTGAAGAGATTTGGCCTATTTATATTATTTACGGACACAACTGGTGACGAAGCATCACTAAGAATAACATACTTATGTACTGTCGGAATTGCTTTTATACGTTCAACTAGAACACAAATTACATTGAATGCTTTTCGCTCGTTAGTTCCCACGTTCCAAATTCGCTGTTGAAGCAATAAAAAAAAAGCTCCGTATAAATCACTTAGGTGTCTGATTAGGAGCGTCCAAGCTGGTATAACATCAGTCCCAAATTATGAAGATGATAAATCAAAATAGAGAACACGTTTTGTGCGTGGATGCAAGTTGCCGCACATAGTTCTCAAAGGACACACACGACAAAAACGTGACAATGGTACGTTTTGTACCGCAATTATATCGAAGACAATTTGTGTTGTATCCTCATAAAGGCTATACGCACCTGGCTCTCAGCCTCGAGCAGTTCGAGCACGGTGTCGAAGAACTCCCGGTCGCCGACCTGTCGCGATACGGCGAAGTGCGCCAGTTCCTCGAACAGCGCGTTGTCACCAACGCTGTGCTTAGTCCAGCCGCCAACCAGCACGGGATCAGCTACGCAGCATTCGAAGACCACAAACATGGCCACGATCCCACACGCGAAGATGGTCCAGGAAGCCATGTTCACCTGCATGGTTCATTGCGTGAAGTCAACAATGTTTTAGGCTGCACTTTTCTGTTCAGGCGGAACCGCGTCTTAAAAATGGCAGTCTCAATTCGCATACTCATTAATGAAATTCTCAGCCTTGCATGTACAGTTTTGCAGTGAGTATGCCTTTCCTATACTTGCTCTAACGCTCTTTTTTGTGTAGTAGTTATCGTCGTATTCTTTATGCATGTCCAACTATCGAAATTTTATATCGATTAACTGGGCATTCCACTCGAGGTTTACATATATGTGCATGAGGAGTTCACACCGAATTGCAGTCGTTGGCGGAGTAGTATTTTCCTCACTGTTTTAGTCATGCCTAAAGTCAAGCGGCAATGTTTACGGGTTGCATGGTCTATTCAAAGCACAATATCTCAGCAGCGTTAGAAGGCAGCCCAGTTTGGAATTCTAGCATGTAGCATGGTGTATGAAAACAAATTATTGAAGCAGAGTTTTATTCTCTGTGTCCACAAACGTCTCCAAAATTCGTCTTTCTCACGTTGCGCTGTCCTAAATTTTTCCTGTTCACTCGTCATATGGTCCCGCAGGGACCCTGCATGCACACATTCAGAATCAGTGTTCCTTGGGACCGTCTGCTTCAAGCATCGAGCGCTATTTCTCGTTGAATGTCATGTTGTTTTCTTCAACAGTCACGGTTCCAGATTTAGCGCCTGACAAGTGATAACGTTTTTTGACATTGCCTGGATGTTGCTGATTTCACTGTACATCCACCGCGGAGGGCAGCGCCACTGTGAGAAGAAAATATACTAATTGCCGGTTATTTTGAATAAACGCTTGATTATGCTTTTCGGAAAAAAATATTGTAACTCCCATGTTCTGACACCTAGTTTGAACGGCTTTCATCGGGTCCATCCTGATGCAAGGATTCGGAAGGAGGATAACCGAAATACGGCAAGTAAGCTTTCTAACGCTACTAGGCTGCTCTAGACAAGTTCGCCAACCTCCAGCTAATTGTAGCACTCAGCCTAAGGTATAAATTGCGATTATGTATTAAGGACGGGATGGCGGATACGCATCAGCTCGTACGGCCACTTTAACTCCAAATCGAGGACGACGTCTGCCACCATGTACGAATCACATGAGTTGGGAGGGGAAGCGCGCTTGAAAATTTCCCATGTCAGCTATTGCATTGAAGAAAGCGTACACCGTCGTATCCTGAAGATATAGTTTAAGCATAGCTTTTTTTTTTTCAAAGCCAAGCTTTCTTTACCTCTTCGTTAGACTTTCCGGCTGCTGCTGGCTGCGGTATTTCGGATTGCCTCGTCCCAAATACGTTCGTCACACTGAAAGTAATTGTGTAACCGTGCCGACATGGCCATACCATTGTCATCCTTGTTGGTTCCTGGTTGCACTCTTTGGCGATGGGCCAGCACCGGATATAATGCAAAGAACCAGCGCATATAGTGCGAATCTAGGGGGCTCTTGAATGCATGCGTAATACTGAAAATAATGTGGTCATTACACCATAGTCGTCGTACCATTGCCATCCCTGTTGACTTCTGGCGCTAGTCTTGCATGATTCACCGACGCCGGACATAGTTCAAACAAACACCACATGTTCTTCAATTTAAGGCCACCCAATTGGCTGATATCTGACATGGTGTAAACAGATAAAGTATATAGGGTGATTTAAGGTGATCCCTTTATACCAGGCGTAGTGCAAAAAACGACCGATATAGTGTCAATTAGGGCGTCCGATTCGCTGGTACCGAATATAATGCTAACACTGGTTATAGCATTAATTAACGCAGCCCACGGCGGGAAGTGATGAACGTGAGCTCTAACACCAACACGCAGTAGCAGTCATTCCCTCGTCGTTGTTTCCTAACTTTTAAGTCACTGTGATCATGATTTTTGAGCGCCTGTGTGCATCATTTCTCACCATTCCTCCTCGTTCATGTTTGTGTCAACGTCTTTTTACGGCGGAGCTGTTAAAACCTCGCTAAGATGATCATTCGGTCGTCCGCAGCTTCGCCGAGCTGGGGGAGAGAGAGCTGAGAGAGAGTGAAAGCAGAGTATAAAAATAGCATCGCGCAGCATAGCAGATGCGAGATGGAGAGGACGACTGAGGCAGGTGGTAGTGAGACGCGCAGAGCGGCGGCCAACGCCGACCGCTTTTCCCCGCGTTCTCGCTGAAAGCGCCCGGTGTCCGTGACTGCAGCCGATGTCTCTGGTGGTGTCTCGGCAGGTTTGGACCAGAGAACTGGACACTCGTCGCTTCTGAAAGACTGAAGCGAGAACTAGGGAAGCTGAAACCAAGCGTGCAGAAGAGAACATCCCGAGTTTAGATTGAGGGAAGCTGAGAGTTCGCGTAGGCCAAGAAATGAAGATCCAGAGGCTCGTGAACGTGGCCACTTGAATTCATCGCGATACTACGCAGAACATCGCGAAGAAATCCGGAGCGCCAGGAAACAGAGGAGATTGGAATATCCTGGGTTGAGGGTGCTCAGGAACTTTAGCAACATGCAACGACTTGGGACTAACGGTGCTTAATGGCGTCCAATCCCATACTGGATTGCTGAATTACTGTGGCTTTGCTGTTGCATTGCTAATCGTATCATTCTCAATCTGCACTGGCATGTCAAAAAATTATGCATGGCTCTGCTATCGCAAACACCAGAGACCAGCGGAGATGGGAGAAACCCAGCAAAAGTTAGACTAAGTGTGTTGTCTGCCACTACTTTATTAGGCTTTTCACAGCTCAGCGGGTCTCTGGTGTTTGCGATAGCAGAGCCACGCATAATTTTTTGCAAGTGCCCTGATTGACCAAAATCACAGGTTTTTTTTTCGTATGACTTAGCCTTCTTGCCGGTGATGTGTCTTCGGCAGTGTGCATTTACGGTCTCAATGCCTTTGTGTGGATTTACGTGGTGTTCAACCTCCCCAATAATGTCTGCGTATGTATCGGCAAAGTACAAGCTAGACAGCTTTTTCAATGACATGACGTATTTAAAAAAACAAGGTTCAATAAAATTGCTTTCGCGATCCAGTGTCTGAGTGTAAGGCAATGCTTTTCGACTAATAAATTATCGGTAATTGGAAGCGATTGTGGCTGTTGTGTACAACCTTACGCCACTATGTTGCATTCTAGGCTCCATTGCTCCCAGAGCATCATTTCCATCTTGTGCTACTGCCTACTGATATTTGCCCAAATCAGCTGTGTGAGGGTAAATATTTTTCAAACATTGTTAATGCATGCTAGTGTGACTGTTGCCAAAACGCCTGCAATATTGATAATTTTTTAAATAGTGAAGCGCCTTAAGTGCATGTAAACCGCCATTCCAGTTAAGCAGTGCATTCGAGATATTGCTTGCGTCTCTAGACCAGTCTATCAAATTATATATATATATATATATATATACCGGTTTGAAGTGGTTGTTAGTTCATTTTGCGAACTCTTCAACTAGGTAAGCGGCACTATCTCACGAAAGGCGCCATTGGTAACAGCACTGCGCAATGAGAAATTTATTTTGACACTTCTTGGTTCAATGCATGCTTACGGAGGAGGGTGGGGGGAGGGGGTTAGATGACGCTGGCTACCTCGGTTGACCATACCTACTGTCAACAGCACTGCCACACAATGCCTACATCAGCACCTTCAGTGCGTCTGTACGGACTCCTCCATTACTACACAGATACACCACTTTGTATGAGTAACCGCACGCCTTAATGTCAACGAAGTCTCCAAGCCATGACTAATAGAGTGCACGGAACGCAACAAGAACGCTCCCCACATGCTCGGCTATACACCGTTTGTGAGACTGCCAATCGTGATTTGAAAGCGCGTAGCCCCTTACCGTTTACGCATAATGGACGTTGATTTCTACTCAATAAGTTCCAAAGGTCGTCCATACAATTTTTCCTTTGTATCGCAACGTTTTTATTTCTTTAGGTCGTTGCTCTTGCCTTTTGGTGTAGCAGTATGCCAGAGTAAGCGCGTTCCACTCACTTCGTAGCAATTATACGAAGGTTTTCTGCTAATTTATTTCTGTCGTTCTTATGCACAGCCTTCCGTCAACTGTCGTTTGGAAACATATTGTTTGCTGAAAAAAAGCTAATTGTTTCCGGAGGCGCCGCAAGCGTTTGGCAATATCTGAGGCTGGTGGTGTTTGTCGTAGGTGCAATAGCTTATCCCACAATATGATTATGCAGGCACTTTGCTGCCGACAACATATATGTTAACGCCCATTATGACAACAATGGCACGGCGTTTTAAGTTGTTTGTATGTTAAATAATTTGTTGTAGGAACCGACTATGTTGGTGAATTCCTAATATAATTCAACGAATAAGGTAATTATAGAGAATAATGACAGTATGAAAAACCATATAAGCATGTTTAAAAGCTGACTTTGTTTTCATGGTTACTTTTTAATATTAGGGCGTGGATAACCTCATGCAGAGTATTATTTTTTGCTACCTTAGGCTTCTTAATCTATGTTTATGAAACTCTCCATGCAGATTGTTTCTATCCGAGGAATATGGCTACGGTAAGCGATTTAGGTAAAATAATACAGCATCGGGAGAGGCACAGGGCGGTGCTGAATGGGAGGGAAAATGTTCGAAGAGGGCTTCGCATTTGGTACATGATGAAATCAAGTACAGCTTACCTTGAAAACTTCTGAGGTATAGGAAGACACCGAGACTGTTCTAATTCAGGTTTCGCAGCAAGTGCCAGAGTCTCGAATGCTTCGCCGATAGCCGGAAGCTGAAGAGGCAGAAGTGGCGATGGAGCTCTTGTCGACAGCCCGATATTGCTTCTGAGAATGGTGTGGTTTTCGAGTGTGCTCCGAAGATATACTACGGTGTCGCATCTAATTTTCTTTTGCGAACTTGCTGAAAAGGGGGGTAAAAAAGAAGAAAATGGCCGGAGCAGGGACACGTGGTCGAATAATCAGAGCGCACAGGATTTTGAAGTACTGTGTCTTACGATAGGTGCCTTGTAGGCTGTTTGCCGGTAAAGATGAACTATCGCGGGAAAGGAAAGTGCCTTGCTAGTAATAAGATATCAGTTCAACGAGACACCAACGGCTAGGCTAGTGCCTCGAACACGAACGCTACTTGAACAGGTGCTTTTATATTAAATTGAATTGCGGTGTTAAACGGTTCTATGTGGCATATATCGGGCTTGTGAAAACAATACATGGGGAGAGAGACATAGAAGGTGGAGCGGTAATGGGGCCTGTTACAGCTAATACCGCACATTCATAGACTAGGCATTCTCTATAGATAAAACGAGAGAAATGACGCAATGTATTACGTGTTTTCTCAAGCGTAGCCATTCACGTTGCGAAATTGAAATGTTACTCAGTAAAAAATGTGACTGAATCATTTCTGATGTGCAAAATGTCGTATGACATCCCAGCGGAAACACGGTGTTTTTGTGCTTTGAAGTAGGCTGTCACTAGCGAACCCTTTTTAAATTCCTGCTTGATAGGTGCTTCCTACATTTCTAGTAGTTGTATTGTCCTGATGTGTATTTCGGCACCCGTTCTCGAAATAAAGTAGATACCTGGTAATACACTAAATATTTTCCGTACAAACACCTGGCGATTGACGTTGACGATAAGAATGTGTGTGCATGCGCGGTTTAGTACATTCCAAAAGGTCTGTAAGGACAGCTGTGCTGTGCACGATAGCTCAGGATGAGAGATGCCCATCAATGTAAGCGTATATAAAATAACACTACCACCAGTTGTGCAGCTCACCTTCATCATAAGCATAGGCGTCTTGCATCATGTTCACACATAAATGTATACCTCAGAGAGAACATCAGCAAAGCTCATTCCAGTCGTTACCATTGTCCCGCCAGTCAGCTTGTCATTGTCTCTAGCGCTGTGAATATGTTACGTCAGGCTGTGCTCAGATGATTCCTACAGGTGCTACCATATGGAGTCAGCACCACTGAGCGTCAAGTGAATTGGCACTATCTAATCATCATGTATATATTATCCGGCAATGTAACTGTGACTGCACGGTTATGTAAGTCTGAGGTGCTCTTCGGTTACCTTTCTGTCCTTATAAACTGTATAGAATACTATATAGTAGTTAAATGCTGTTATTCAAACAAAATAACATTTTACTAATTGCGCCTGTTTTTTTTTCTTCAAATCTTTATAATCGCAGTACCGTATTGAGATGCATCATGCAATCGGAAGTGCTTAGCAAGTTCAGAGACGGGCCAACCTCGTTTGATCCATGCTGCCCCCTAATGCAGAATACTACAAAGATAACACACCAGTAACCTGTTTCTCAGCAGCAAATGAATGGTTGTCTGCGAAGGTAGTGTGCAGTCACGTTCATAAAACAAGGCTAAGAAATAGTTGCAACGTAACGCGCTTGTCAGCATGGACTGGTTACTGTGCGTGGTTGCTCTTTACAATACAAATGTAGAAATTCCAAGCTCACATTTGGGAATGCGGCGCAATGTATCAACAAATTCCGACAATTCAATCATAATATTGCACTTTACCTTGTATTTCTTTCATAAACACGGTAGAGTTTAGGATATGTTAATTTTATTCACG
Organism: Dermacentor silvarum; assembly: GCF_013339745.2. Classification (NCBI taxonomy): domain Eukaryota; kingdom Metazoa; phylum Arthropoda; class Arachnida; order Ixodida; family Ixodidae; genus Dermacentor; species Dermacentor silvarum. Next base: position 134,438,776 of record NC_051160.1, on the reverse strand, counting down.
CGTATACGGGGCGTTTACGGGTTACTTCGATTTCATATTATGGAAAGATGCGCTTCATGTACGAAAAAAAGTGTGCCCAAATCTGGGAATAACGACGGCGAGTGTGACGACATTGATTTGCTAGTGGTTCCCTACGGGATATCGCTCATTTATATTTTGTACTTTCTCTAAATGAAGGCTTTCGAAAAACTGTGTCTTGTTCTCCGCTCCCTTTAGGGCCACCTATTCGAATGGGAATTTTAGCGTTTATCACTATTGCACAGTGCCAGTACAATAGGGCTTGGCTATAGCGTTGCCCATCTTGCGTTTATTCTGACTGTTCCTTGTACTACTTCATCCTCTTCTTTATGTCCGCGCATAACTTCTTTGGAATGGCAGTGTACACTTTCCCTCTTGGAAGATTCATCCCTCCTGGTGATGTAAAAATATATCGCACTTTCACCCGAAAGGCGAAGCATCAATTACGATAGCAAATTAGTAGAGAAGCTATACGGAGTAACGATATGAGTTTTATCAGCTGTATAAACGGACATGTAGCAGCACCAGCAACGCGCAGAACTGTTGTCGACGACGTCGGCGTTTTGCCCACGTTCGCACCGAACGTGCGTGGCGTCGTTGAATGTTGCCGGTGCCTCTGGCGGCGGCTCGAAGGTTTTCGACGAGATCAGAACGGGACACTCGTCGAGCAGCGTCGGAAGTCTTTACCACCTTCTCGCCTCGCAACGTTTCTATCTAAATACGCATTTGGTGCCGCTGCTAAATGTCGGCTCCCCTCCCTCCCTCCCGTCCCCCCACGGCTTTTTTGCGCGACGGAAGAAGTCGCGCTTGCTCTCCGCCGTGCATTCGCTCCTCGTGAAAGCACGCGTCCCTCGCGCACAGCATATGGCGAGCGGCGACGATTTCATCACCGTTGGAGTTCATACGGAACCTCACGGCGACGGCGACGACAACGCCGACGGCCGAAATCCGCTTGAAGTGTCCATATAATTGCTATCGGAATAAAATTTCGCATGCTCTCAGTCTCTAGCATGCCATCATTGATGACATATCACACTTACTTCATCACACCTTCTTGCGTGGCGGTAATGTGCGCTTATCATCACATATTGTTCAGCTCATGCAAGCATTTGTTCCTCAAATACACCGATCCACACACACAGGCACACACACACGCACACGTACACTCACGCGCACACACACACACACACGCATACACAAAAGAGACCTGGCAGATGTATGCCAGCCTGAGCGTCTGATATATTAAAAGCGAATCTGCAGGAGCGATCTCTCACACTTTTCTTCAGAAGCACTAGGGGTTTGCTTGCAGGATGCTTTTAATGACGATTCGCCACTGGCGCCATGGCCATACCGGGGCCGCTCCAGGGCATCCACGCAGGCTGCGTTGCTGGACAGCGCTGTGAGGATTGACCACCGCAACCGGTACAAACTCCTAGCTGACCTGCGTTAAATCAACGAGATTTGAGAAACAAAAGTTACGACTTACTGGTTAAATAAACCCCTGCAGTGAAGTTGCTTATTATAGTCAACTATACGCTAATTCACCGTATATTTATTATTCAATAATAATTACCTTCCAAAGCAAACATTTGGAACTGGGACGCATGTTTCGTAGCTGGTTGTTTTGTTGATTTAGATTTTATACTTAGCACACGCCGCCACACGCCACTGTCCAACCTAACCATCACCCTCACATGCAAAGTGCCCTCAACATCTTCGCTGTAAAAGTACTGCGCAACGTCAAGCCCTAACATTACAGGCACTCAACAGGGCAGTTTATAAATCTCGTTAGGTCAGTTTATCTGACCTAACGAGAATCCAAAGAAGATACGCAGCTTTGTGCGTTTTGAAAACCGTTGAAGAAAACGTTTCTGTGGCAGTAAACATTCAAGAACAAGAAAATAAGTATTTTCGAAATCTACACCGGTGAAAAGGAGGGAATTATGATTATCCAGATGAAGTTAATTAGCTATTTCTGGCCGCAACCTAAGATTCTAGACGTGGGTAACTCTCACGCCTTGTGGAATTATGATACTACTTATGGCACCGGACAATTCCTATATTGTTGGCGCGCTTTGGTCGAAATTGAGTGTAGCGCCTACGGATAGCACTTAGTGCTGGTACACAAACGCCTACTGGCTTTATTAGCAACCCGTTGCACTTCCAAATCTACTTTCCTTATGGCCACGAGGGACTTAAAAGAATACACCCCAGAACATGCACCATTACGCATACAAATAACGCCAAGATCCACGTACGCTTACTGTTGTTTTGGTCCTATTTTAAGAGCTGTCACCTTCAAGTACCGAAATGTACTAACCAGCCCAATTCAACACGCTGCGATGTCGTGTCTTTGGAGTTCACATACTGACAAACCGACGCAAAGCACATAAAATAACGCGGCGTATCACGTCGGTTACACGTGATTCCGATTGCCATAGGACCAAAGTCCCATCTTTCCGACAGTGATAACGGCACCGAAATCCCATCAAAACAGGCAGCGTGTACACGCACTCTAGAGTACAAGGGCCTCGTGGCGGCAGCGACTGAATCACATAGAGATAAGGAGCACAACGACGCACCTGAGCCGCCTGCGTAACGAGACGCTTTTTTTTTTTTTGCCATCAGCTTGTATACACGCGGGAGCACATGTCAAGGTGATCTCAACGATGAAGCCACGTGTTGTCCGTGCGACGCTTCTCCACCCTCTTTATCGTCCAAGTTCTTCCCCAAGCAACTGAGACTTTTTTACCGTCGTAAACCTTCTTATGGCACTGCGCCATGTATGAATGAATCCAACCACGCTTCCGAGTGTTCTAATTATATCGATACGGACACTTCTCCAGGATAGTCAGGACACTATGGCATGCAAATGAATTCGGGTTAAAGAGCGAACGAAAAAAAGCGAGAAAAAGAGCGCAACTTATAGAAGAGACAGGTAAACCGACTGGTCACGAAGGAACGTATTGGGCACTATACTATAGGTAACCAATGGTGTTTTCAATCTCCTACCCTCTAAACGGTTTTATGGGGGGATTTTTCAATAGCATTATTTTTGCCCAAGGACGTACGTTTAACGTACGTTATCGAAACAGCACCCATACCAAAAATTGGGGCAATGCCTGTTTTATAATGATGTATGTCTTCAGTGGAAAGTTATATTGTATAGGTTGGTAAATTACAAACGTTGCCGTACAATATTCTTTTTTTGACAGTCGAAGGCGCATGTCTCATGCTTAGAAATTCTGTACTTCACGTTGCGGTAATGAAGTATTACCTCATGATTTGCCTTTAGTACAGGTGATGCCTCGCCAACTGCAGGATCAGCGAGCGAGTGCTTTCTGCTTAGGCTGACCAGAAACCTGAAGTTTATGAATATGTGAAGGAACCCAAAAATAACTTTTATTTGAATTTTATTGTTTATGTCATAGTTTCATAGACGGAATGATATTTGCAATCCAAATTGATTGTCTATGCATAGCTGACTCTTGTTTTGCAGACCTTCCTTAATGACGAACGCGTACCTGTAATGTCTAAACAACGGTTGGGGACACCACTTTGCGGGAACTGGTCAATTGAAAAAAAAACGGTGTTTAGCGGACCACTAGCGCAATATAGATTGACTGCAGGCAGGAAGCAATCAATAGCTGTTCCTTGTAATCGATTTGAGATTGCTTTACTTGTGCAATCTCACTGCTTTCTAGGAATTGCTTTAAATTAAAAACGGCCTTTCGGTGTTCCCATAACTCTTGAAGAGTGCGCTAATCGCCTAGTAAACATTATGAGACGCTATACAGTACAAAATGTGGATCGTCGAAAGAATTGAAGCTAAGACCACATTTTTTTTTCTGTGTTCGTGATACCACCACTTTCACATTTCCAGTTATGCCGAAGCTTATGCAAATCTAACGAAGAAAATAAAAAATTTACTAGCCCGTAGTCTAAGAAAATGTCTTTCTTTTCGTCGAGAAGTGCTCTTGTATTAGCGGAAGCAAGCACATTTGTTGTCCATTCGCATAGTATTGGGAAGATCTATCACCTCATCTTCCGTCGTTCGACTCGTTACATGGATTATTTTCGTCGAAACACGCAACTTCACAGATCTGGGCTGGTATGTGATACAGTACGAGCGTATCAGGTCATTATGCCTCAGATTCATCACCGTTGACGCATTGAACTCCAACATGTTCCTTTGCGACTTCCCGAAACTTTAACTTTGAACATACCTGCTAATGGGAAGTAATTAGCTACTCACCCTTAAGAAGCCAAATCATGACACTAATTCAAATGAGCGGTTAGCGAGATTACTCCACCTTCGTTTGCACAAACGGCTTAATAATAGACTGAAAGTTTTACTGCTACCATTTCGTGTTGCTAAAAGACATGCGAGCAAAAGTTAGCGTTTGTATCACCTGATATTATGTGCAATGACCAAATACTCCGATTTCTTGCAAGCGGTTGCTTAATACTGCTTGAATCGCTAGATATACTATAATCTACTATAGTTTGACGATGGCTCTGGAGGCACTAACTGCATGGCAGCATTGTAGTGATAGTTGTTTCTTAACTCTACAAAATCTCAAAAGTACAGCTGATTGCTTTTTTGGCAGGCCATCAAGTCTGCTTTTTTGTATTCTGGGGCATGTCGGTATGGAAGAAATGGAGGGGGCCGACAGAGTGGGAATCGCGGAACATAACTGTGGTACCTAGACATTTATAGAATATTGAATATCACATGTTAAGCGTTATTCGTCCAAACTGCTACTAAAGTTTTGTGAGGTTACGCCGTATGATGATCCGGTCGGGTTATTTCTGCAGTTCGGCATTTACTTTTTTCTGCGATTCAACACACACCATGGTATTGGTAGCACACTTGTTACGCTCATATATGTCCACTGCGCTTTCATGTTGTTTGCTAAGCTTTACTTTCTGCATTGAATCATTATGCCATCCTCTGCTCCTGCCCACTGTAGAAACCCGAATGCGTTTGTGGAACATCGGTCCATCGAGTGCCGGCATTATCATGACAGCATGAGTCATGAAGAGGCAGCAATATCATATCAGGCAGCAAGGGTCATGAAGAGCCACTTGAACTGGGTGTTTTGGTGCCCTTCACCTGTGGACAATACTCTTGAGCTTTCATCCTTTCATCATGCTCAGACAAAAAACAGACACACTGTCAGAGCACTTCGTGAATTTCTGATAAACTGCGGCTCTTTAAAAGACTGTCGATCATGAATGTGCTTAGTATCTGATTTGGTGCACATTTAAATAAACTCTCAGAGAGAGAGATAATCAACTTTTACTGAGGCCATTGAAACTTGCAGTAAAATTTTCTTCGGAGCACTTTATTTTTCGCTGTGTGCAAGGATAAATTTCGCTGTGTGATTCTTAGGATAAATGTTTTACCTTGACTATACCTACAGTGAATGTTCTAGTAGCGCAGGGTGTGATGGGAGTGGGCATGTTACTGATACAGGAGCATTCTGCAGCAGGCGATATCTGTATTAAGTACCGCTATATTCCAGTGCTGTATTTCGTTTCTTACTTCTGGTTGTTGTTTTTATGTTTGATTGCTTTATTTTTTTTATTGCTACCTTCCGTCAAAGCTGGAGTCAGTGGGGGAGATAAGAGAAAGGCCTCAGTTGAAAACTTTCGTCTACTTTCGCATTTCTTTGTAATGAAAATTGTTTAAAGACGGTCACAAATGAGGACTTTCCTAATATTACACTACTTTTAGCACCTTGCACGGCACCTTGCGTGTTTTATTTCCAGCCTGAGTTGTATACAGATACTGCCATTATGTATTTTATTCACATAAATAAATCATACATGGGCAGGCATGACATCGCTGCTTGCATGTTCAGACTTCTCAAAAGCGTCTGATGCTTTTGAGCACGGTATCTTCTTGATGAAGTTTAAATGGTAGGGCATTACTGAGTCAGCCTTGTTATTACTAAGGAGCATTCTGTCCAATAGACGTCACATTGCATATAATAGTATTCATTCGTCTAAATTATTGCATACTGTAAAAAGTGTTCTCAAGAGAATTTTCACCACCTCTATGTTCTTTAATCTATGGCAACGACTTATATTAGTGTCTTTCTCACAATACATTTAATTTGCTCGCGAACGATAATACTCTCTTTTATGAGGCTTATGGAGTGAACATTCTATTTCTATTTACGATGTGACCTGAATTCCACCGAGGCTGAAGCAGTGACAAATGACTGTTTGCTAAAACCTCGAAATCATGTTTTATGTGCTTTCGTTCATAACATGTGAAATCGGCCCTTTCCCATCTTTTTCACGTTATGAGTAAGTTGTACGCAGGGCCCAACTTTGAATTGTTTATTTAAATACATGCAAAAAATTCCAGGAACTCTCAATAAACCGTCCGCTCAATAGATGTGAATGTAGTTTACTGCACTCAAGATACCAAGCTGAATTCTACCCTTCTGATCCAATTAAGCATAGGTTAAACTTTGTAATAGCAACTTGATTGCGAAAGAGTAGCACGTGTTCTGCAAAAAAACATGCGTAATATGAGGACAGCGATTAAGGCAGATGAAGAAGGCAACATCTAGAGCAGTGCGCCGGCTATTTCTTGCATGAATATGCATTTTACATTCCACTAACAGTAATTTTACCTGGATAGTTGTTGCACAGAGGTTCATTTGTCCGCCGCAGTTCACATGCGGCGCATCCCCTCCCCCACCCCCCTTAAAAAAACACAAGCCGGGGCAATTATATACAGTGTAGCAGCACGGCATTCTCGCAGGAATCAACGCGGAACGAAATTTGAATAACAAATTTTTTTCAATAGGCTATTGCAACATGCTTGGGGGAACGATATACATGCTGAGAGAGGATGTGGCGAGATCACTTTTGAGTAAACTACACAGATTGAAGTTTACTTTAATGTCGTGCTCAACAAAACGTCAAAAACTGATCAAATGAACGGAGCAACAGTTACAAAGATGGCTAACTTAGCTCTCGGCCTTGAAGCATTGGTTCTTCGGCAAGCCAAGTGAATTGCAGTCGGCGTAAGCGATATAGTTTGTTGTGAGCCCTCCCCAAGTGGCTTGTACTGTCGAGCAAATGTGAGTGTACATCTAATGCAATGTTCACGGGTAATTTTTGGCTCTGGTAGTTCGAACGGCCACCTCTGTCAAAAAACAACATCGCGGTACATGAAATGTATTCCTGCCTAGAATTCTGCGACAACCTGTCACCACATAAAACCAAGGCATCAAAGAAATGTTTAGAGGCATAATCGTGTCAATTGTAAACACCTTGATCGTGCACATTGTCAAACTCTTTTACCTCCAGCCTGGTACATCTAGCAAATAATCACGTCGAAAATATTTCTTTTTATTCGCCACTGGGTACCATATCTGCTATTACTATCATGTCTGAGGTATAAATAATATGATTCCCACGACAGGCGTTTTCCCAGGCTGCATATGGTAACAGAGGCCTCATTTCACACAATTATTTGTTTAAATTGAGAACGGAGCAAACAATACCCTACAGGCTTTAAATATGCGCAGTGTCTTCAGTAGCACCACATAAATGTACAGTTTTTCCTTCATTTTAACAACAATAAATAATATTTAATGGTGCAGCGAGCCGAAAAAGCCGTGAAGCACGAGCATAGAGCTCACAGGAACAATCCTGCGTCATGCTGTGGTGATAAACAGTTTGACAATGATGATGATAATGATGATGTTGTCTTTCTGTAAGACTGAACTACTGAAACATTTCATCGGTCGTACAACATGTATGACTGTCCAATATTGCAAAAAATGTTTACCTCTGAAATAATCATAAAATGTAATCATGCTCGTGGAGAGAACCCTAACTTGGCCTGGTCCGGCAATTCCTATAGCAGCTTACCAGCACTTTTTTTCAGCTACAGCTTACCAGAATGACACTGCGGGCGCAAATCGTAAGCGGTACATCCGCACTGCAGTCTCTATTTGTGTTATCCAACGTCCACCACAGCAAAAAAGCTATAAAAAATTTTAATTAACACAAGCTCACTTTACACCTTTTCAATGACTCACTTCACTGACCCGTATGTTGCAAACATTGCAACCATTAAGCATGAACGTTTCAAAGGGAGCTTTAGAATCTAAGGGCTATGGTAAACTTCAAACTATATAAACAACAGCACTTTGTTATATTTCATTGAGTTGCTTAGCTTTTTATAATTTGGTCGCCAATAATATTGCAAACTCCCTTTCCTTTCTTGAATGCCTTCCGTTCTTTTATTTACATATTTATCCCTTTTTTTCTTTTTTCACGAGCAACATTTTTCTACCGCAACTTTTTATTCTCTCTTCAAGAGACACGATAGTACACTGGCCTCCAGCTGAGCAGATACTCCCCCTCCCCCCGCCTCCGCGTCATCCAGCCCCCTTCCGCGAAAAGAAAAACCTACAATGACAAGTCAAGCGACTAACTTACGGCACTACCTCAAATTCCTCCGCCGATGATCAGTAGCGCATTATCCTTCTTTTCAATTCTACACCCTCGCCAGCTGACACATCCTCGGTTCATTACCTCGTCCACCCGCCTTACCCTCTCTCCTTTTAGAAGATCCGTACTATGTATACTGTGCCGAGGAGAGCATATGTCGCCTTGAAAAAGACAAGTCCACTTTCGGAACGTTGGTTCCTGCTCCCACCTCCTGCTCCCACCAAGTCATGGTCTTCTAGTGAGCAGCAGTGGCACGCCAACGGGGAAGGGGGGGGGGGGGTGTTGTAACCCCCCTTGAGGCCGAGCTTAACCCACCCTCCCCCCGCACGCCTCAAGCCCCACCAGTCCAACGTGTACCTTCAGCGCTCTGGTGATATTGGCATTACAATTCAGGAGGTGGCTTGAGGTTGAATTTTCCTGATTAACAAAAACACTCTATCACTGTCTTGTATTTCTTCAGTGACTCGTAAATTACTGTGAGTAAAACGCTGAAGAAAAAAACATCGCCATCATCCTTGGTGTCACTAAGTATAATTAGCAGATATTTTAATTGCTGTTCGATTCCTCTGGCTAAAGCAAGGAAATTGCATATTATGCGAAGTACTAGCTTCCGCCCCCCCCCCCCACACACACACACAAAAATTGACCCCCAACCCTGGCAGAGACTCTGGGTGCGCTACTGGTGAGCAGTGTCTACTTGAAGGAGTGCTGACTCGCTCCGCCACAGTCTTTGATTTTGTTGAAGACCTACGAGCGTCTCATACACCACCGGCGTCTCGTATGCAACATTGCATACAGGGCAAGCAACACCAATTCGCCAGAAGCCTTCTCGCGTTTCACCTTCAGAGAGAAAATCATCGCGGAGCAGGTCGAAGAAATGTTACGGAAGCGAGTGATCCAGGAATCATGCAGCCCCTGGGCTGCTCCTGTGATCCTAGTCAAGAAAAAAGACAACTCATGGAGATTATGTTATGACTATCGCCGCCTAAACACCGTCGCAAAGAAAGACGTGTACCCCCACCACGAATAGACGACGCTGTCGACTGCCTCCATTTCGCGTCGTATTTCTCTTATGTTGATTTACGGTCAGGATATTGGCAAATTCTGATACACCCCTCAGACAAGGATAAGATAGCCTTTGTAACACGTGACAGCCTCTTCGAGTTCAACATTATGCCCTTTGGCTTGTACAACGCTCCAGCGACATTCAAGCGATTTATGGATATGGCACTCCGTGTACTCAAATGGGAAATTTGCATGTGCTATATAGATGACGTCATTATATACGGCAGGACAATTCACTGAGCACAATCGGCGCCTGTCAGTCGTTCTTGACTGTATCCAGCAAGCTGGCCTTATTTTAAACTCCAATAAGTGTCATTCCGGTAAGCGTCAAGCCTTTGTACTAGGCGCTCTGTTCGACAAAGATGGCTTACGACCAGACTCTGAAAAAATAGCAGTGGTTCGCGACTTCCAACAGCCACAGACGGTGAAAGGCCTGCGAAGCTTTTTGGGCTTTTGCTCATAGTTTCGACGGTTTATAAAGACTTTCGCACAGCTTGCCTCTCCCCTGACGTCTCTCCTTCACAATTACACCCCCTACTTGTGGACTGCTGCTTGCGAGTCTGCGTTTCAACAGCTGAAATGTTTGTTGACATCTGGACCTATACTGCAGCATTTCGATCGGGAGGCTTCAACTGAACTGCACACTGACGCCAGCTATGTGGGTGTTGGCGCTGTGCTTGTTCAAAACGGCGGTGGTCGCCAGCACGTCATTGACTATGCTAGTCGGACACTGACAAAAGCAGAGAGAAACTTCACCGTTACTGAAATCGAGAGTCTAGCAGTCGTCTTCGTCATTCAGAAGTTCCGTCCGTATTTGCACGGCGGCGCGTTCACGATAGTGACAGATCATCATTCACTATATTGGCCCGTTGGGCTGCGCGACCCGTCTGGTCGGTTGGACCACTGGGCGTTGCGCCTTCAAGAGTACAGCTTCTCCGTCACCTACAACAGCGGACGATGTCACACAGATGCTGACTGCTTATACCGCCTTCCTTCACCGCGCACTAAGGCTGACGACGATGACTTTGATGACTATCTCGTTTCCATCTCCTCCGAGTTTCCCCGACCTCAGTACCTTCGAGAGCGAGCAACGTTGCGACCTTAGCTTGCAATCTCTGCGGGCAGCTGCACGTCAGTCTGCAGGAACAACACCGTTTACTTTTCGTAATGGTTTGCTACACAAAAAATTACTCAGCTGATGGTCCTCCATTGCTTCTAGTGGTGCCCGAAAACCTGCGCCCTGCTGTCCTTCGTTCCATGCACTACGATATCACGTCCGTTCACCTTGGCTTTGCACGAACACTATATCGACTTCGCCAGAGATTTCTGTGGCCTAAACTATGGAAAACAACGAAACAGTATGTCGCCAGCTGTACTGTTTCTCAGCGCCACAAGCAAACGACGACGGCTCCAGCAGGCTATTCGCAACCAGTTAGACCACCGACATTGCCCCTTGAAAATGTCGGCATCGACTTTCTGGGCCCGCTTCCAAGACTTCACCTCTGGATTATAATATGCGCCGATTATCTGACTCGTTACACGGAAACGGCGGCACATCCATCTGCCACTGCAGCAGACGTCTCTTCCTTTTTGTCGCATCACGTCATACTGCGTCCCGGCGCTCCACGGGTTGTCATCAGTGACCGTGGACAACAATTAACCACTTACGTCCTTGACGAACTTTTACGGCTTTGTGGTTCTGCCTATCGTCATTCGCATCCACTCCTTACCACCCGCAAACCAATGGCCTCACCAAGTGGACGAATCGAACCCTTACCAATATGCTGTCAATGTATGTCACCGCTGACCACAAAAATTGAGTTTGCTGGCTGTACGGAGCAGAATGTGGATATAAAAGTAAAATTATCAAGAAATTGCCAAATTGAATGCCATTGAAGCCTGCTTTTTACAATAAAAAACTAAGCCCCAAGAAAATATATCGTTGTTGTGTAAAAGTGACATTTGAGTTTATATCTTATTTGAACTCGTCACAAGGCTTACAAGCACTTTGCACTATTCTACTCAGAAATTATTGGCATATTTTAGGTTGGCATATAACACAAAAATTAGTTTTCTTTGGTTTCTCCATAGGTAAGCTTAGAAAAATTTGATATTGTTGCTCACTGCTGAGTTACATAGCTCAGTATTCTATATTAACTTTTTTTTGATTTGCAATATCCAATAATTTTCCTAAAATAATTATTTCCTAAATGTTGCCAGAGTCGGCAGATTTTAACTCTTCCTTTCCATGCAAAGACCATTGCTAACGTCGGGGCAATCGATTTCGAGCAAAACAATTATCTGTTCGCATCAATTGAGACAGCTGCCCATGTGAAGCTTCCTTGCAGCAAACAACCGATTACCCTCCCCGATCACCCAGCTTTCCTTGGAGTTACAAATGATACTTACATGATCTAATCATGACACCCCTTAAGTACAATAAAATAACTTATATGGTATATACGTGCTTTTTTTGAAATTTGAGCATATGTGTTATTACGCGCCTAAAATACTGATCACTTAATAGCACGTACCCATCCCCAGCCTCATTAATTATTGCAAAACAAATAAGGAATAGAAACAAGTAAGCGCGTCACAGGAAGTTAAAGCGTTGAAGTGATTAACGTTAGTACAAGGAATGTCTCTGAAACCAGCGATTTTACTGGGGATTTATCCTCTTCAGAGCAGTTGCTGCTCTTTCGAGGACAATTGTTATTGTTGAAATGCTGGCTTCAGTGAGATTACTTGTACTACCACTGTTAATCAACAAAAGTTAGGGTCACTCGTAGTCCATCCACTTGTGTCCATTTATTTACACGTTCCAAACAAGCTATACGCCGCGTTACTTTTGCTCCAAGAACAGCACCATCTGTCTACAATCTTACTCAAGAGCATATCTTGCCTCTATTACTTCTCTATCTCCACAAGATAGGTGTCACGTTCTTCAAGTTTCATCGTCTTATGCTTGATCTAAACATCTTGCAAGAACAAAATGCCTTCCATTAGCAACTACAGGGTGTCCCCGCTAACTTTAGCCAATGTTTAAAAATAATGCAATGCGCTACAGGAGGATGCGACTAAAAGCATTTCGCTGCCGGCCCCTCTGTGGAGCAAATGAAGAAGCTTAGCCAGTATCTTTTCTTGCGTAATTAGTTGCAGAATACTTATTCAACTTCACACATCGTCAATATAGTAAAATGGTTCCAGTGAGAAAGTAGCAGAGTGTACTATGAAATGTACCATACAGCAACTGCATAGTTACTACCGACTAGGCAATTATTTTTTCGCATAATAAAAAAATCCCGCGAAATATGTAAAAAAAGAACACGTGGCTTTGCTCGTGTTTGCTGCCATGGCAGTGCTCTCAATCGTTCCGCGTATGAACTAACAGCACTTTTATATAAGCAGGTATCGTGAAAGTGACCCGCCAACAACCATTCAAGGACCTTGCATTTCCATATCGCTCTCGCAAACAGTAGCGTCTCTTGCTTTTGCCAGTGCAACAATACCAATTGCTAGCGTGACTTTCTATACCAACGCCTGCCTCACGGTCCTGTCAATATCTCGGTGGCAGTGTGCCAAGTTAACCGCGCTGTTAATACACGTGTAGCATATTTTTCTTAGAGCACTGGTGTTGCAGCGCACAAGCGTAGCGAATGTTTGTATTATTCGTATTTCACAAGCTTTATTTATGACGCGGAAAAAATGAAATTGGCGTGGTTACGAAGGTAAATACTGCTGAATCAGGACGTTTCCTATAAAGCTTTGTAGCTTCATCATTCAAAAAGTTCATATAAATAACGGCTAGCCAAGTCCATTGTTTAATCTAGACAAATTTCGCAATTGAAGAATGCAAAATATATTTAATTTATTATACAGAGTGGCCAATAAGATGCTTTTGGTCGCGTTCCCCTTAGCTCACAAAAATTTATTAACGCCATGGCTAAACATAGCTGGGACAGCATGTATACTCGTTTTGCCTCTAATGAATTTAACAGGAACACGTAGTAATTGCGGCAGATCAAGTCTGTTCTTTGAAAACATTATTTATGTAACGCTTACCATCTTCTGCTGTAACAGCTTCTTTAGAATATTTAACGGAAAATTTAAGATATAGCCATTTTGTAAAAATCATCGACATATTGATATTTCTTTTCGCTAACGTAATTTGATAATTGCACCCTCTGATTCGTTCGCCATATCTTTGGTGTGTATTACTTGACAATAGGTCGCGGCAAAGGTTAGTTACCTTCCTACCTCCTTCTGCATGTTGATGTATTTGTACTTATGATGATTTCTTTAAAATATATTCTAAATTTATATTTTGCGCTGAGATTTGGAACAATTTAGTACTACACATTTCCTACCTTTCGTCATTTATGGGTAAACCCCTGCCACCACCGTCACATGCTTTTTCACGTTGACCTCGAGGGGCAGGTCACAGTGGTAGGCAATCACATGTATCAAAGATTTCCTCTAAATAATAATTCACCCTGTCCTAAAATTAAATTTGACCATTTTGACCATTATTCATATTGGATTAGACGTCAATGGCTTCCCTGTAAACGCTACCGGCGCATATTTGACCAGTGAGATATCGAGACCATAATCGGCAAGGTATGTCGACATAAACATCGCCGGTTTTCTAAAGCTTCGCGCGCACCTGAGGACGTGTTGTACCTGATGTCCAGACGGCACATGTCATATGCGTGCATGATATAACTCGACAGCACGTGGTACTGATTCCGCATGACCACTAATTATACAAGGTGGGAATACTGCAAACATTGCTTGCACGTTACTGGAATAGTCGGCTTGCAAAAAGTTATGTTCAGCAGCCGCTGTACACAAAAGTACACGTCATTAAAATGCCGTTTTTAGGCTTCTTTAGAGCAACAAGCCTTATTAGCCCGGCTTCAGTTTGCGAAGTGTACCAATGCGGGTGTCCGTTCTTCAAATCAAACTTTCCTGCATTTGAAGCTATAGCTACCCGCTGTTGTCTACAGAGCCCGCCGGTTGATTGATGATGATAACTTTAACTGTTTTCATGAAAGCGTAATTCTCGTCTAAATATTAGAGCTGCGTTGGTATGTCTCGCATTTTTATTACTAATGACGCTGATGATAGTCGTTAAAATGAGAAGAAAGTCCAGACGCGCCGTCTTGTGCTTGAAAGTTCCTTGTTGTGTGTTTACCGCTGAGACAACCGTGCACGTTAGTTCACAAACTACACCGACTCCTTAGAGCTACGTTATCAGAAATGCTTTCCGAGATGCTATGGTTTTGACAAACTTGGCATGTATTGTTTTATCCATTACAAAATGTGCCTGTCTGTGGTCACATCAATACATCCAAAGCTGCAACTATAACTCTCGGTATATTCTTGCATAAAATAGACAACCCATATTGAGAAAAATTAAGGCAATAATTCTGTTTGCATGACAACACATTTCCCTAGTATTTCGCTTTTTGTTCGCAGCAAGTGATACCGCAGAAGCTATTTGCTTGTGCATCGGGATGAGTAGCATCGAACGCGCAATAGAGCTGTGTTTTACACTTCTCTCAGAAAACAATCACGACTGGCCATAATTTGGCTCAATAACATTGAACACACGAAATATAATGACTAACCTACACGACTGGTGAGCTACCCATATCATGTGATTTAGGTCTACTATTCTGGCGCGTACTAGAACACGCATTTAAGTATATTTCAGATCTTTCAATGAACCTAAAACAACAATACGTTAGAAAGACCTCGGCCAATTAGTGTACTGCCTTTATTTTCTACTGGGAATTATGCGGCCATGGAGGGTGGTAAACAGGGCGACCCGGTCCAACGTTGAAATTCAGCGTAGTATGTGTTCCTCTAGGCTGACGTGTTGGTTCCTTCGCAGTTGAAAGATGACACCGAGCGCTCGTTCAGCCAAGGCACATCGTAGACAACCGCAGTGCAAGTGTCCTTGACCGTCTGCGCAAAAAGAAGCACGCTGAAGTATTTGCCGTGCCTTCTATACGCAGTGCTTATAAACAAGAGCCTCGAAAAAAATATTGCAATTAGCAACAATTCTAGGTGAGCCTTCTGCACAACAATTGTCATGGTGATGGCAACCAGGGTACGTGTCTCACAAACTTATCGCTATCTTCATTGACACGAAGAACTACCTTCCGGTTTCTTCCTACTGTGTCAAAGACTTTTCTCTTTTGGGCCGGCTAACACCCATGGTCAATGTTTCCCTTCTTTATGAACACGTTCCACTGTTTTGTAGACTGAAAGAGAAGAATACGGGAAGCATAGAGTGTTGATTTTAGTTAGTTACAACTATGGGAATTAACAATGAAGCCTGAGAATGCTTGGGGGAATTAATTGTTATGTTTAATTGAATTGTTGGTATAATGAGATAAATCAAATGAATGTGCACGAAAAGATAACTTGCCACTGGTGGGAGCCCAACGCACGTCTTTTCAGCATTAGGCATCCGGTTCCTTTACCAATTAGGCTACCACGGCTCCCTCTTCCGATGCACCTTCGTGTATATATGTATATATATGGATGGGTACAAGATTAGCCTGTAGCCTGGAAGGGTTAACCAGTGCACCTCACTGCGAAGTTGGCCAATTTGGACCATTCTTTTATGCGCAGGCGTCACGCAGTGCGGCAGCTCTCGAGCAGGCAACTGCCAATATAAACGTAATAATCTTTTGTTTTTTCTGGCTCACTGTGTGTTTATTTCGTAGACTTGAGCCTTTGCTTTGGGGATGTAGACAAATTCGTGCTCTTAATCGTTGAATGTAGTCTGAATACTTAAACATGCTTTACTAATAACAATGAAGATGAAGTACAGTTTGCATGATACCAATACTCCTTAGTGTTTCGTGCGCTAAACATTACCTCTGTAGTGACTCTGTCTGGCATGACAAGCAATATTCACCCTTACTTTGAACATAGAAGTCTGTAGAACTCGGCAACTCTTGCCTGAAGTACTTCATAACTAGCTGAGTATGGCAAGAGAAATGCAATTTGAGATGAGAGCGCATATGTATAGTGATGCACCCAGGTAATTCGTGTCTGTACACCGCACATGGTTGCCAGTTAACATGGGTGATGAGACGAAAGTTGGCTAGGTTTGTTGATAACAATAATTGCCGTATGCATCATGCCTAATCATGCTACGCTACGCGGATATTGCGAGGATTCTGTTCGAGAAAATGCTTATGGGAATGCTCCGACTCTTGGAATAAGAACAAAAAGAAATTCTAGGCCTTTACGTGCCAAACCGACGATCTGTATTATGAGGCAAGGCAGTAGTGAGGGACTCCGGAACAATTCTCACCACCCGGAGTTCTTTAACGTGCACTGAATGCACGGTACACGGGCGTTTTTACATTTAGTCTTCATCGGAATGCGGTCACCAGGGCTGGGATCTCATCCCGCGACCTCGTGCTTAGCAGACTATGCCACAGCTGCTAGGCCACCATTGCTCGTATAGGTCGATTCCAATACATGACCTACGAATGTTATATGATCCAGTGCAACATCATAATTTTTGTCGATTTCTCGTACTTTCTGCTAACTGTGCACACACTTTCTTATAATAGGCATGTCACAGAAATTGTAATAGACATGTAATGAAAGGCAACGCAATAAAACGCATGTGTAAATAAAATGCAATATACATTCCATTCGGACTTCTTGAAAGCAAGTGCATTTCGATATCATGCTGAGCTTTTAGTAAAGCGCAGATTTCCGCGTGAGCGCTTTTCTTTTTGTAATATATCTCAGCATCTTGACGTCTGTGTTCTTCATTGCATGGCAGCCGAATGAGTTATGTAGGTATTTCTATTGGCTGTGCAGCGTTCGATGGTTTTGTTTCTTTCAAGAATAATTTCGTGCGAAGACTAATTTTTGAGACCTATGAACGACAACACTCTAGGAGAGAAATGATTTACCTCTCTAGACTTGGGAACGCAGACATCTTTGCTGTAAACCTCAGTCACCCTGCAGGTTGATTCTGCTATCTTGAACTTGATCCGGTAGTTTGTGCCCGCCACAGTCTGCGCAGTGGAAATAAAGAGGAAAACGTTTCTTTCTCCAAGTGATTGTCAGAGAACATGTTCCCAGTGAATGACTAATGGAACCCTCTTCTTTACCAATGTCACGAATAAAAGAAAGCCGATCAACTTCAGTAAATTGTCAAACAGCAACAAGTTTAGGAAATAAACTGAACAACACTATAACACCCGATATTTTTTGTGGAGCAATCTCGCGTTTAACGTCTGCAGCGGCACACCGCTGCTGCGCCTCGCACATGCTCACTACGTGAACGCAACTTTACCATGTCGGCAGACCTGCTTTGCTCGAGCATTTGCAATATGATTCTGCTGGTTCGAAGCACTGTGTATATGTATTGTTCCAAGGGAATATTTCCTGCGAGATTGCGTGGAGTCACCATCGTCAACACCCTTAGTGTTAATTGCGACTGGCATCGTCTGCGAGTCTTCAAAGTGTGTACGTGCATGTGTGGCCTCGGTTTCTCGTCATTGCTGTTCCGTAGTCGTGGTGCACTAATATTGATTTGTCGGTCCATTTCTTGACGGTCGCATTCGGCTTTCAGTTACTGTGCCTGTACTGTAATAACGTGTTTGTCCAGCCCGTGCTGTGTGTGTGGTAAGCAGCTGCGCTGGCCACAGACATTCCAAATTTGTTGCTGCCCAGCGCGTTAAGCACATCACGAAAGACGTTTGATGTCAATCTAAAGAAAAAAAAACACTAGGTGGTAGCTTCGGGGCGTTATTGCATACATTGTTATAACGGCACTGTAGCAAAATGCGGTCTTGTATGTCTGATACAAGGCCGGACAAAATAAGTGGGTAAAATAAAGTTACGTAATCTTGTGCTACAGTGCTGGCCTTCGCAAGATAATCTTAACTAAACTTGAGAACATCCACCGTGGCCAAGCTCGCCTCCTCATTCATGTCAGGCGACTCTGTGTAACCATTGCTTCATTTGCCCTTGCAATGGCTGGTGAGCATATTTCGCGGGCGAGGTACTCCCAGTGATGAAAATTAGTTCTATCGCGTTACCAAAACAGGGGACTACTTTTGGTTAGGTCGCCTTTTCAATATACTTTGTTATGTTATGTTTGTTATGTAAGTACTTCATAAGTATTTAAAGCTAGAACAAGAAAATTCAGAAGTTTAGGATTGCTGGCACTTGGCCAAAGAATTTGGAGTGCTAAACGCACAAAAAAATCATACGGAGAGTGTTACGTACAAGGGCGCAATAATTTTTTCTCAGGCTTTCCTGCGTTTTAAATTTTTCTGTAACCTAATATTTTTATAACTCTGATAAGTGAAGTCTTGCGAGTGGTTGTCGGTAGTCTGAAGTTTATTCATTAGAAACAGTATTATGCTAGGCTCAACGAATGATTAATTTTTGCATTATGAAGTGGCAAGTACATTTATTGCCTGAAAATGGTGTAAAGCCTGCTTGACAATAGCGAAACATGATATAGTGGCGCGAAAAAAATGTTCAATAAACCGCTTGTGAGGGAAATAATGAGATTTTTTTGTAAGAGAAGCTTTATATGTGCAACACCATGTGACCAGAATCATGAGTGAAATATAAAATTGTTATTCAACGACAATGCCGCTCAGTCGGCGCGAAATTTTGCGAATGAGCCCTGCGGTTGTGCTTCATTTCCAAGGCTACATAGACTCTCATTTACTCGCTCAGCGCGTAGTTTTTTGACAAAGTCGCGAGATTGTGTCCGTGTCAAAAACACCATATGGATATTAGGCATGCCGTAGTGGGTAACTCCGGATAAAGTTTGGCCAACTGGGGTTCTTTAATGTGCACCTAATCTAAGTGCACACGAGCGTTTTTGCACTTCGACCCCAGCTAAAGACGGCCACCACAACCGGGGTCGAATCAGCCACCTTGAGTTTAGCAGCGCAACGCCTTATTCATTGAGCTAGGACATCGGGTGGTTATATGGAAGATACACGGCGTATCTAACGTTTGTTGTCTTCCTACTGCTGGCATTGATAAAACGAACACTAGACAATATTCAGATAGTAATCGGGGAGTGGCGTGCCACGCGTGCACGAAGCCAGAGCGCGAGCAAACGCAAGTAAATAAAGCTATTCTAGCCGAAGAGTAGCAGACAGCAAAGGAGGGTCCCCAGGTGACGTCACTGGATCGGCGTTCACAGCGGTGTCATCAGTCGCGCACGAGGATAATAGCGCTAAAACTGATCAAAACCAAGACAAATACGCAGACCGGCTGCGTAGGGTCTCGCGGCTGACCGGAACAGGAAACATTAGTTGCACCCAAGACGGTATGGTAAGGTGGGTGGGACGACGCTGAAGATGCGAATAAACTGGAACATATGAGCCGCGTACATGAGATTGTATCTTCGATAGGAACAAATGAGTGATATTCTCTTTAGCCATAGGACATGTTGGTAAAATATGAGGAAAGATTGTAAGCATACACCACTCTGTCCGTACACAGTAAAATAAGCAAAGTAACGAGCTGGGTTAACGCATGCGGATGACGTAATGTTACACAAGAAAATATAGGGTATTTACAGATACTTTTAAATACCTGTGACAACAAGGCAACATATCTTGTACTTAGTTTAGGCATAGTGCCATTAGGGATTGCAATGTTTCATGAAGATACGAGTATTGAAATCATAATATTGTTACGTGAAGGACGAGTCAGTTAGACGAGCAACTATTTACAGTTTATATTTCCAACAGCGGTTGCAGCGCTGACCGGTTAGATTCACCGCGTGAGCCCAGCTCGTTCTTCTTCCTCTTTTTTCGAGTGATGGCACCCGCGCGCCTCGTTCAAACAATCAAATACCACACGTGTGTAGCAATATTTCAAAAGAAAATCATACGGACAGTGATGTGATATAAACAAACCGCAGTGTAACCAAAGAAAGAAATACTTGTACAGACACCCATAAAATTTTATTATGAAGGAAAACCGGAATGTGACCATATTGAAACGGATACCCCTATTCCACTACACTAAATATTACGTAGTACGATGCAATGGCAAATGAGTGATGGTATAAGCGCATCGCATCTTTTTCATTTGTCGGCACCAGCCGGAACACGTTTCGACGTTATGTCCTCCTAAGACCCCTTTGCAATGTAATGCACACTGCCTTCAACTTTATTTTTGAAATTCACTCAGAAGTGATTCGGCAAAATATTCATTCTGTGTATGAAGTTCGGCGCATGTGTCACTGTAAAGAAGTGGTTTACTCGTAGTCTTGCAATCGGCTTCCTAGAAATTGTCAAAAATTGATTTAGACCTCTTTGACATCCCAGCGACCGAAAGCAACCTTAAGGTGTATTTCGAAATCACTGAGATTGCGTGAAAATACCAGACGCCACAGTAAAATGGCAATTCACTACACGTAGTTTCATCTTGAGATCTGCGTTTAAGCAATGAAATGCAGTTTTCACCAAAGGAAACATGAGGAGATGCAGATAGTTATTTGTTTCACGTACTCGTAGACGTAGTGTTTGGCATCTAATGGCGGTATTCAAATTTAAATAACAGCTTTTGGAGCTCATAACAAAACAGTCGACAATAAAAACCACCCTGAAGAGCGATTATGTCCCATAGTTGTTTTCGGGTATAGGAAGATACGCCTTTCATGCTTTCTTATGGTTTTTATTTCGTGCACCTGTACAACAAACCTCAGGGTCCCTTTTAGGCGTTTTCGTGATTTCGTGCTGGCGATGGCAAAGCGAATGACCGTATAACAAGTGCAAGATGAATAAATTACAATACTTTTCTTGGCATTTCATCAAAGAGGACACAATTTTGTGAAGCAAAGATGAAGCAGCTTAATACATCTGCATTGTGCGATGTAGAGCCCAGAAACAGGGCCTTTACAAGTATTAAGTTAGAGAAATGCAACGCTAGTATTTTATAGAGCTTTTATGATTCTAAGTATGTGCCCCTTTTCAAGCGGCAAACTGCACATACCTGGGTCTCCACTTCGACCAGTTCGAGCACGGTGTCGAAGAATTCTCGTTCGCCGACTTGTTGGGATATAGCGTAATGGGCCACCTCCTCGAATATCGCATCTTCACCCACGTTCTTCCTCGTCCAGCCACCCTTCAGCGTAGGCGAGTCAGCCGCGCAGCACAGGAAGGTCGGTGACCAGGACCACCACGATCCCGAACGGGCCAATCCCACCAGAAACCATGACAGCCTGTGTATTTATTCTGAATCAAAATATGTAAATAAATCAATAAAGAAGTAAATAGATTACAAATTTATTCTTAAATAAAATTACTTCTATATAAAAACTTTTCCAGTTCTTTCCGCTGTGCATTATGCAGGAGTTGGTGAAGAGTTTATGATAATTTCAGGAAAAAAAAACACCACAAAAAGTCGCATGTATCAGCTGCTGTTGCATCTTTCGCACACCGTCACCACTCGCCTCACTATGTTACGTTTTCATGGATATAACAATACAGCAAAATCGCATGAAAACAAGACAGGCACACAAGCACAGTGCTATTCGTTTCTGCTCTTGCTATCAGTATATCTATAACCTCCAGCCAACAAGCCAAAGTTTCACACCGCCATCTGCCTTAAGCATAGTCATTCTGCGCATAGTGTCTTTAACGAATAAGCGCTACACGGCAGTAAGAAAAATTCCCCCATGTGATGAACGTAACCGTGACACTCAGGAATTGTACTGTGCAAATGCCGAACAGTAATCGTATAGTAACCGCAAATTTTTAAGATGGGGCGCCGTGGCTATCACTGACCGAGAACAACACGTCGTAGCCTCCGTGCAATGCAGCGACAATCATGGGCGTATTCCGCATGAAACGGGCTATTCGGGCTCAGTCAACAGGCAGCACGCGCTTATGCTTGTCGTATCGTCACAAACATCGTAACCTTATTGGAAATGTGTTGTAATACCTTAGCTACTGTTGTTGGATAGTTATGTCGTAACGCGGCTTAGCTATAGCCCAAATTGTCTCTATTCGAGCAATAATGCAGAGAAATGATTCTAAATAAAAACACCTGCATTATTTGCCTAGCGCCTAAACAAATTGTCAAGGTCATCAATGCGAATCTAAAATGTCACGGCCCGCCTTTGACGTTGTGCTGAAGTAACCATAATGCTGAAGTAACCGCTTGCGATTTACGCTGGAGCTCTACAGCTTCATCGCGGACGGAGCGTTCAGAGGATCGATTGCTAAAAGATAATGCGCAGTAAATGATTTCTTCTGGCGAGCACACTCTGAAGTATTCCGTGAATTAGAACATATCTGCATATGCGAGTGAAATCAGGTCAGGGTAAATTATGCTCACAGGCCGAGAGAACAGGGATTGTGTCACTGGATCAGATTACAGGTACTACCTGAGGCGGTTCACTTGCAATAAGGGACCCTCTGGATTTTAGGACTCACCGCGGCTTTAAAAAGACAGTGAGATGGCAGCAAGTCAGATAATGCAGACGCCCCCGGTAGTGGAGATGTTTCGCCGAGTGGTGGGGCGAGAGGTATGCCGAGGACTTCAGAAAATGGCGCGACCTTCGAGTGCCCGAGGAAGATATAACTACTGGGCTGCGTCTGTTTTTTTTTTCGACATACTTGTTGGGAGGAGGCTCCGAGAGAAGCTCGCAAGCTAAGCCGATAGGATAGCCAGTAGCGCCAGAATTTGAAAATAGTCGTTGTCTTCGCGTGGACGCCATTACTATATAGCTTGTGCGATTGCAAGGACGTGACCTCGCGGAATCGAGAGTGCGCAAGAGCCAATCGCTACACGTGAAATGGTAGTTGACTGGCGCTTGGGCGGAAAATTGCACGCCGTGAGCGTCTGATTGCCGTAGTAGTATTTTCGAAACACTTGCTTCAATACTGCAGCTTATCACGACCTGAATTTTAAGTGCTCCTGCTCGAAATGGTGCGACGTGCTGCAATAGCGATAAATACGTGAGTCTTGCATTGCGTCGTCGCGCGATACCAATCAACATATCTGCTTTGTAATTCCGGGGAACCTGCAATGGTTTTCGTTGCTCGCAGTGTGTTTTGCCTCAGTGTTTATAGTTCTGTATATCGCGACCTCATATAAACATAATTTCTGGTAAGATAGTTTGGTGGATGACTTTAAAGAAATCAGGCATAAGAGTTACTGATGTTTGAAGCTTTCTTAGTTATAGGGAACGGTGCATGGAAACACAACACATGGTATATACAATGTGCAGGTCTCCAGTTGCCTGGATCTCCCGAGGAATCACCATTCGGAACTGGTCGAAAGGGTCCTCTGCAGTCTGTCTTATGTACGTCTTAATTATCACGTCAATGGAGTCCGTCTCATTGATTTGTAATTCAGAGTACATTTTTACACTAATTGGCGAGAACAAACGTCCTTGCATCTGCAATAAGGCCCCTGTGCTGCAAATTTATTGGTCGTTTGAATCAATTGCTGCTATCGTCATACGTGATAAATCATGTGAGTACAATTAAGCCATGTAACGCGCAATCTTCAGTCAAATGCCACAGTTACCAGGGATTTATTAGATATTCATGCGCGTTAAGGGTGGGTAAAGGGTGTAGGATAGGTGATTGAAATACGGCACTGAATAGGCACTATACTATGTGCAATATATGTTGTGTAAAAATTTTCCAGAACTTGCGGGAACCTGGCGTTTTGACGTCAGCGTCCACGTATACGAGGTCTGTTAGAAAAGTATCCGACCTTTGGCCGCAGAAAAAAAAACTGGGTAAAAAACTAGACTAGGTAAGCTGCGGGTTAGAAGCTCTAGTGAAAGCAAAAACTAAGGCTTTCACTAGAAGCTTTCACTAGAGCCTTAACCTGCAGCTTACCCATTACTATATGAACGGCATTGCTATTACACATGCTCACACAATAAAATACTTAGGAATGCATTTATCTTCAAACGTTTCATGGAATCAACACATCGATGCGATTACTAGCAGCGCGTGCAAAACCCTTGGCTATATCAGGCGTAACCTTTACTCGGCAAACCAGTCCACTAAATTATTAGCGTATACGACACTGGTTCGTTCAAAAATGCAGCACGCGTCTTTTATATGGAATCCGCATCAGTCTTACCTCATAAACAAGCTCGAGTCAGTCCAAACAAAGCAGCCTGCTTCATAACGAAAAATTACTCACGAACGTCCAGCATCACCAACATTAAAATTCGCTAAATCTTCCCTCTATAGAAATTCGTAGACTCGTAGCACTTCTGTCCCATTTTCACAGGCTTTATCACTGCAGGTCGTCTTTCAGCGCATGCCACATCAGGCGCGCCCATCATATCTTCCCGCGCCTTGATCATTCCTTTAATGTACAGCCCGTTCTGGCGCGCACTAACTTCTTGAGTCATTCGCCACTTTTTCTCGCAAGATATCACTGGAATAAGTTACCAAATGAAATCGTATCCGCTCTAAGTCATGATGATTTCCTAGCAAATCTAATAGACTATTTTAAAGTACGCACATAGGCTTTTCTTGCTCAATCGTTCAAGGCGCCATTGTGGTCTAGTGCTTGTTTGCGTCACTTCATTTTTTTTCATCAACTTATTTTGATGTTCCTTGCACACTTGGCTTTGTTTTAGGTGAGGACCAAGTTCCTCGTGCTGCTTATTTTTGTTATTATTATTTTACATGTACGTATTTTTTTATTGTTACATGCTGTATCTGCTGTTATGTATACCTATTTTAACAAGGATTTTTCTTTTGAATTACTTACTTTAAGTAACCTTGATTTTGTGTTACTCCCCTCTGAATGGCTATAGGTATCTTGAATGTTTAGGATGTGTTGTTGTAACAGCTTTTACGGTTTCTCTTTGATTTTTTCTTCCGCTTGTGTTCTTGTTTTGTTTTAACATGCATTACCTTTTTGAATGCGTCTACTGTCACTCTTACTTATTTATTGTAACACCCCTATGTAATGCCCTATGGGCCTTTAGGGTACTTGAATAAAAAAAAGTATTCGCAGAAAAAAACTGGCATAACTGGAGCGCTCCAAACCTAATCACCCTCAAAGTAGTCTCCTTGGGACTCCACACACTTCTCCCAGCGGTGCTGCCATTGTTGGAAGCATTGCGAGAAGGCCTCTTTCGGAATGGAGTTGAGCTCAGCTGTCGTTGCAGCCATAATGTCCTCGCTTGTCTGAAATCGCTTTCCTTTCAATGGCCTCTTGATTTTGGGAAACAGCCAGAAGTCGCAGGGGGCCATATCAGTAGAGTAAGGAGCCTGTTGAACTACAGGAGTCTGGTTTTCGCCAAAAAAGTCTGAATCAAGCGCGAGGAATGTGCAGTAGCATTGTCGTGATGGATGCACCTATTTCCTGTTGACCACAACTCCGGTCTCTTGCGCCGTACAGCATCACGTAGGCGACGGAGAACATCCCTGTAGTACTCCTTGGTGATTTTTGACCCTGTGGTGCGTACTTGTGGTGTACCACACCGCGGAAATGAAAGAAAGCAGTCCGCATCACTTGAAGTTGCTGCGCACTTGGCGGTCAGGAGTCTGGTTTTCGCCAAAAAAGTCTGAATCAAGCGCGAGGAATGTGCAGTAGCATTGTCGTGATGGATGCACCTATTTCCTGTTGACCACAACTCCGGTCTCTTGCGCCGCACAGCATCACGTAGGCGACGGAGAACACCCCTTTAGTACTCTTTGGTGATTTTTTGACCCTGTGGTGCGTACTTGTGGTGTACCACACCGCGGAAATGAAAGAAAGCAGTCCGCATCACTTTGAAGTTGCTGCGCACTTGGCGGTCCTTCTTTGGTCTTGGTGACGTGGAATGCTTCCACTGTGACGACTGGGATTTGGTTTCCGGGTCGTACCCGTACACCCAAGACTCGTCACCAGTGATTATGGTGTTCATGAAGTCGGGGTCACTGTTTGTGGAATCCAGCATGTCCTGTGAGACTTCAACACGAAGTTGCTTTTGCTCCACCATGAGCAGCTTCGGCACGAATTTCGCCGCAACTCTCTTCATGGCCAAATCTTCGGTCATAATGGAATGTGCAAAGGAAAAGTGCTGATGCCCACCTCTTCCGCAATTTCTCGGATAGTCACATGATGGTCCCGCATCACCACAGCATTCACTTCGGCAATGACCTGGTCATTTCGGCATATTGATGGCCGACCGGAGCGTGGCTGGCTCTCCACCGATGTACGGCCGTCTTTAAACCGGTTGTACCACTCCTTAATCTGTGTGCTGCTCATAGCATCGTCCCCGAAAGCCGTCTGAATCTTCCGAATGGTTTCCACCAGTTTCTGGCAAAATTTGATGCAGTAGCGCTGCTCCAGTCGCTCCGCCATTTTCCTTGCAATAAAAAATAACTGACGAGAGCATTGCGCAGTGCCTCTCTCAAATGCTGCGTCCCAACGACTGACGCTATCGGCAGGCGGGATAAAATTCGCGCATGCGCACGAAGGTTCAAGGTCGGCTGATGCAAGCGCTCTTGTTTCAAATCCATCAGGTGTTCGCAAAAAAAAAATAAGGTCGGATACTTTTCTAGCAGACCTCGTATGTGGTCGATAGGGAGGACATGAAATACACCGTAGAAATGGGGCTAAGAAAAGTTCGCTTTATGAAATTTTGCTATCGAACCAATATTTGCATTAGACAGTACACAGAACATGTTTATATTATTTGTCTCTATGTTATTTCTACAGGCAGACCCATCTTGTTTTTGCGCGTTCTTTTCTTAGATAGAAATGATAGAAAATGTGCGAAGGCAAACACTGCGCATGTTCTGCATTGACAGACTTGTGCGGAACTAAAATTGGTGCGGGTAATCAATGGGCTCCAACAACAAGCAACGCGACTTTACTGTTTCAAGTTATTTGAGCACAAAAGAAACACGGAAAACAAATAGTTACCTAATGTAGGCCACTAGCGCAGCAGGCGTTGGTCACACTAAGGTTTTCACATAAAGGCGTGCTGTTTTTATGTAATGATTCGGAAACCGCAAACGGGCGCTACGAACCGATAAAACTTCTTTATAGGAGATAGTTACTTCAATAAAAGTAACATTTTGCCCTTTGTGTTCAGTCGTAGAAATGTTTATCAAATCGCACAGAACAATATATTTTAAAATGACAAAAATTTGTATGGGCATGGTGAACCAAATAGAAATCACTAATAAGCTCAATAGGTACTCAGTCCTTACAGTTTAATAATGTTCGAAATAGCTTCAATACACTAATGCAGCAACGATTTGGGAAATTGCTCGGCATACCTCAATTTGGCGCTTTCAAATTTTTATAGCGAAGTTCCAGTAACGGTAAGATTGTAAAACAACATTACGCGCATTTTTTTTAAATGTTCACCAGGCCATTAGGTGGCTCTCGCATTCCGCTGCTGTGAACCAGAACCCGGGTTCAATTCACAACAGCGGCAGAAGTATTTGGATGACAGGAAAATTAAAAACGGTCAGGTGCATATAGTTAGGACAAGAATAAAGAATTCCACATAGTCAATATAAATCCTGAACTTTCCGATACGGTATTCTAGTCCTCTTATTACTCTGAGGGGTCGCTATTTCACTCACCTTACACCTCTCCTTCAGTGCAGAGTAGCTAGCTGGCTCGAGTGCACTTGTTCACATTGATCCCTGTGCCTTTGTTGAAAGACACTATATATGTTCAGTTTTGTCTCTTGGCAGGTTCGGCTCCGCGAATTATAGTTATTGAAGCCACCGGCTTAACCTCTTGTTAACGCCGGAAGGCTAATGTGCTATGCCTGCGTTAGCATCCGTATGAGGTCGATGATGTGGCTCGACGCATTGATTACTGTGGTTGGTAAACCACAATGATACACTTGCATTCGTGCTGCGACATCGCATTTTGCTCTGGAAAGCAGGAATGTCTAGCGGGGATCGCATAACAAGAATGCGAAGGTTATTGTTGCAAACAGAATTTTCGCGAAATGGTAATCCATCGTAAGAGGATGGGCCGAACAAGACTAAACACATAATAAGTCATCAACCTCTCGTGTAGGTAGATTTTGGTGCACGTTAAAGAACTCCTGGCCGCCAAAATAATCCGACGCCACGCTACGGCGTGCCTCTTAATCAGAGTCTGATATTTGCCCGTAAAACGTCAAACAACTTTTCTCTTTCGATTGCGCCTTGTACAATGTCAATCACACTTGCCTAGTGTGAAAAAGTTTGGAGGAAACTTAAGCTTCGCCATTTAGAGTGGAACGCGATAGCATTCAAACTATCCCTGAATGCTTGTCAGTCTTCCCGGCAACTGCAGCTTTCTTTCTACACCTTCGCCTGAGTGCGCCGCTGCCGTTTTACGCTGTCGTTAAAACACTGCCGAGGAGGCAAGCGGAATCTGGATTGTGTTTTCGCAAGTAACCTACCCGGGCGCGCCGCTGTGTGAATGGTAGAAATGCTCGAAAATGGGTTTGTTTTTAAGTATCCGCGTAACACAACTATGTTTTTTTTCGTATATTAAAATTACAATCCGACGCTCACATGTCCGGAGATTATGGTTAAGTCGTACTTTACGATTTTCCTGACGGATTTCACTTTAACAAATTCAAAAAGTTCACCAGCGCCTCTGCGCCACGTGGAGGGCCTGGTGGTCGGGGTGGTTCGGGATGATTTTCTGTAAGCCGCGGACGCCGACGCCGAGACCGACACCAACGCCGGATTTTCTGCGACGCGGGTCCTTTTATTGTTATCGCGTTAAATATCCGAGGACACCTAAGCACTTTTTACGAGTTGTGAATACTAAAAGGAGTAATGTCCAACTGATCGCCGCTGCACTTCTTTTGCCAAGCTGTGCTTGGCAGTTAAAATTTCGGTCCAAGTAGCATGAAGTCGTAAAGTAGAGTGCATCGGCCTGCTATCTAGGCTTGGTGCGTTTTCATTTGGCCTTACCGAGGTGCAGTTGAAACAGGCGAGGGCTTGTGCGTACAAGGAACGCATGGATAACACTGGCTTCCGAGAGGGAGAGCGGAGGTGAAGTGTGTCGCGGCGATGCCCTCTCCTCTTACACAACACCTGGATTGCTAACGAATGCAGGTGTTCCCTTTCGCCCGCTATGCTTCGTCGAGGCGCGTTCGTGACGTGGCGTCGCATGCAACTGGAATTTATACTCGGTTTCAGTAGTTCCGTGCATCACTGTGGAACGCACAGGCCTCTTCGACCAATCATGAACGCGAACACATCTTAAATGTGTCCTTCCGCGCCCTAACGTATGCTAGCGGCGAACGCTGCAGTGCGGAAGCGGCGGGAGCATCTCCGAAGACTGTTCCCCTTAGCGGTATCTTTCGACGTGGTGCACCGCTACGTTAGTCGTATTTGGCGACTCATCGTGTCAAAGTGAAATTATTAGGCTTTAATAATATTTTATAAGTTATGGACGCAGTGTTCTCGCTTTGCGTGCGGGATCGCAGTGCGCATACATGCCACACATTCGCACGACGGCACGCGCTCCGGCGGCTGAAAGTGATTTCGACGCGATCAATGCGAGACATGGCGACGCGATAACCTTGCGAGACATGGCGTAGTAGAGCTTTCGCTCTAAAACGAAGGAAAATCCCCTAAAGGATCGCCTCTATAACATGCAGAGAAGCCTTCAAGCAAACATTTTCCGACTAGACCACTTGTTAAGGCCATTAAGACAAGCAACGGGTTCCGAACACTGGCAAATCTGCGCTCGATGGTCACGTAGCGTTGGCTTTGCTGCGCGGTACCATACTGAAACAGAGTATAGTTGCCTTTCTTTCACTTCTTCAGAAGAGAGACGCAGGCTTTTTACCTCAGCGCACCATTTGGTGCTTTCGCATCAAAAGAAGAGAACTTGGGCTATCGCTGCAACGCGCTTGGTCTTTGCATACGTGATAGAACAAACAAATAAAAAACAGAGAAAGCTCGCGCAGTCCATAAGCGGCTAGTCGACCACTCTATACAAGTGTGATTCAAACTGTACGGTATGCTGTTTTATTGCGATAGCAATCATATGTACACTCCAAGGCAGATTTCTGCCGTCGGCGTCGCCGACGTCGTCGCCGTGAGGTTCCGTATGACGTCAACGGCGATGAAATCGTCGCCGCGCGGCGGACGCTCTATGTGCGAGTGAAAGGGCTCGAGGGTCGCGCGCTTTCACGGGGAGCGAACGAACGTCGGAGAGCAAACGTGCGTTCTGCGCCGTTTGATAAGTGGTTCTTGAGGGAAAGGGAAAGGTTGGCGCTATCTTCTGCAGCCCTTGAGGGAGCACGGCTCAGCGCCAACGGGGAGGGGTAAGTGGGAGCGAAAGAAGGGATAGAGTGGAATCGCCATGGCTGGGCGAAGCAAAACCGGCAGGCATAGGCGGCACGTATCAGGCCGAGATGGAAGGCCTTGGTGTGCTGCAGAGTCTGCAGGGGTGTTGTGCCAGGCCGGTCAGGCCCGGGGTGGGGTGGGAGGCCGTGAGGCCTTAAATTAAAGGGCTGCAGAATTAAGCGTCTTTTTCCTCCTTTCCATACATAGAGAGCAAACGCAACTTGTTCCGTCACGCGAAACGCTGTGGGGAGACGGGAGGGAGGGAGGGGAGGCGACGTTTAGCTGCGGCACCAAATACGTATTTATATAAAAACGCCGCGCGCGTTCGGTGCGAACGCGGGCGAAACGCCGACGGCGTCGGCAACAGTTCTGCGCGTTGCTGGTGCTGCTGCATGTCCAAGTTTATACAGCTGATAAAACTACTATCCTTACTCCGTATAGCTCTCGACTAATTTGCTATCGCAATTGGTGCTTCGCCTTTTGGGTGAAACTGCGACAATTTTTTACTAACGAAAACGACCTGATGCGTAAGCGAAAACCGCGTCCAACGTGCCAAGTTGCGGATAAGAATTTTAACGCTTGACAAAGTAAACAGAACTTATTCCGCTTCAGGAGGGTAACCACGCTGTTGTCGTGCGTAGCGTATGTTTCTTGCACTACCCATGGCTGCTAAGCCACACAGTTAAAGTGCTGTGAGAATGTTGTAATAACGCCACATTTGTAAAACATTTTTTTATAAAAGCATAAGTGACCTCAGGGTCTGGTTGTAGGGTCAAACATGCGCGCAACTTCACGCTCGATGCCTGTCCGCCTCACAGGCTGCCTATTCTCGCGCCATGACGACTTAAATGACTTCAGTAGCGTCTCACATAACCATTTTCAACGTAGAAGACGCCACCTCATAATATGTGGCAGCATGCGATATAGACTTGATATAACTAACTCTAGAGGAAAATCTACGCATAGCACCAATGCAGTGAAATCGGTAACCCCATGGGGTACCGCCCTGATGATACTCTTTGCGGGCGCGCCGGCGCAGACTACGAGCTGCCATTCATAGAAATTGCGCAGTCAAGGTGGTCCCGAGGCTCCCTCAGTATAGTGGCGCCCTCCAGTTCAAACGGCTGCAGCCGCATCCTTCCACGCCCCGTAAATTTTACAACAAAGTTCTTTAAACAGACATCCCATCTTCCTGAAAATATATACGGAATAAACTTTAAAATTGTAAATACGTATGTTCTATGCGTAAATGCCTGTTTAAGCATCATACTTGGAATATTTTTAGCGTTACTAAAATTAGGGGTCCTGTAACGCTAAAAATGAGCCAGGTTTTTCTCTGGGGTAAGTATGCTCTAGGCCGTAAGTTTGCCGTAAGCCCGACACAACCATGGACCAGCAACTGCCCCTGAGCGTATACCTTGAATACAACAAAGAGCCTTCTCCAATGCCATTGGACCGGCAAAAGCAGACAGGTCGTAGTTGACGACACTGCCTAGGCAATATGGCGACGGCTATGAAAAACTGTCATCCCTTCCACTGGGGTGGAGATGGAAGACCAGCGAAGCAGCTCTATGGTGGGATTTATGTATTTGCAATTATGACTATGAAGATGTGATGGTGTAATTGGTTATTTGAACTACGTTGCAATAAAGAATGAGAAATATATATGATCCGGTGGTTTTCATTTATTCAGTGACCACAGGGGCCATGGCCTTATAGTCGCTACGGTGTATACATACACCGCCATAAGGTGTACGGCAAAGGTTGGCACGTTCCTCATAAACGCGTCACCAACGCCGCCCGCGTTTGGTGCAAACACCGGCAACACACCGCCGCGATCGACAACAGTTGTGCGCGTTGTTTGTGTGGCCGCACAAAACCGCTGGAAAAACGCTGACAACGTGAAGAGTAGTAGTAGTAGAGGTTTAGGTTGGGAAAAGATGCGTATTTCTGCAGCCCTTATAGGCAGCACGGCTCAGCATCTGGGGGGAGGGGTATGGGGGGGGAGAAAGAGGGGAATAGTGGGAGAAGGGGGAAGGGAGAGGGCACTCGTCCTCGTCTCGGGCAGGGTGCCCCTACAGCCGGTCAGCCAGCATAGTGTCCGCAAGGTAGCCGAGGACCACCTTGAACACTTGGCTGGGGTTGCGGGCTGGATGCAGCAGGTCCGTGCTGGCAGCAGAAGGTAGACCCATGCGGCGGAGTTGAGCCACCATGGTGTTGCGGTGTTGGTCGAGTGCGGGGCAGGAACATAGGAGGTGCTCCAGTGTTTCGTCTGCCCCGCACTGAGAGCAGGCTGGGGAGTCTGCTCTGCCCAGGCGGAAGCTTCGGGCGGCTGTCCAGCAGCAGCCAATCCGAAGGCGTAGAAGAACGGCTAAACGGCATTGTCGACACTTTTAGGGGGAGAGGCGGGCGAGAGCCCAGAGAGAGTAGGCGGCAGAGGCCGCCAGGGCTGCGCGCATGCACCGCAGAGGGAGAGCGAGCAGTAGTAGTGATTTTATTGAAGAAGAAAATGACGCTTATTTCTGCTGCCCAATAAAGAGCGGGCAGTCACACGCACAGTCTAGATTGAATCGATGCCCTGCTCGCCCACCACTGCCCTTCCATTGGGAAATCGCGCTGGCTCTCCGCCGTGCGTTCGCTCCCGTGAAAGCGCGCGTCTCTCGTCCTCGCGCGCTTTCACTCGCACATAAGTCGCGTTTGCTCTACGCCGTGCGTTCGCTCCCCGTGAAAGGAAAGCGCCCGTCCTTCGCCCTTGCTCGCTTTCACTCGCACATACAGCATACGGCCAATGAGAGTTTTTTAGGGGCGAAGCTCCTTAGGGGGTGGGTCTGTCCCTCCTCTGTAGTATGTAGTTATAGTAGTAGTAGTCGTCGTCGTAGAAGTCGTCGTCGTCGTAGTAGGTAGCCACGTCTACCTTTATGAAAAAAAAATTCCGGAAGTTGTGTCCGTAGCGCGGAATCGAACCAGGGACCCCTCGCTTCCGAGCGCGCGGCGCTAACCACTACGCCACGAAGCGCACATGCACACACGCACCACGATGACAATAAATACCCAATATTAACGAAAGACTGCGCGTTTCTAACGCGTTTGTGCTAGCGAGTTACGGCCCGTGTAAGAAGCTGGTGTAAGACGCTGTGGCCTCTCTGCCTTACCCCCGTATTCATAAACGCTCCTCGACTTGAACTTGACTTACCACCGCCTTGTGCAGCGCGTTCGAAACGCGTTGAAGGCGGTGGCAAGTCAAGTTCAAGTCGAGGAGCGTTTATGAATAAGGGGGCTATACTCTCTCAGCAGTCATGTGATGGCGTCGGCAAACGCGGTGCACGTTCCGGCATGTGTAAACGGCTGCGTAAGACGCTGTGGCCTCTCCCCCTTACTAGAGAGTACTGCACGTTTCTAACGCGTTTGTGCTAGCGTCCCCTTAAGCGGGAGATGCTGCAATTATAATGAAGGGCGCTGTTATAAAATAGGAATGACGTCACATATGGCGCGCGTCATTGGTGGAAGTCAATCGTTCGATTTAGTGCGGCGAGACTGGGCGAATTACACGGAAGATTCACGGTTTACCGATGATTCCCTCCGGAGCTTCGCCCACTCATCATCATTCACCCCGTGGATATGCGGTGTTTTTTTTTTTTCATCGCCGGACGCGACGATCGAAAGTGAGCCCTTAATAGCTTCGCTGTAAAAAAAAAAATTGTCTGTATTCGTGATGGGAAAGTACAACGCACGCACTCTTCAAGGGGATCTAAGCGTGCGCTGTGCGTTGCTTTGCTTGCTCACGCTTGTGTAAACTGAATCTGATACACATCCTCACGTTTACATGAAGAAATCAACATTCTACTACGAATGAGGAATATTATATAGCGCTAAAGCAAGATACTATTCAGATCAATCGTAGCCATACCTGGTGATGGAGAATACAATAACGCTACTAAAGAGCCGCGAAAGCAGCAGCTAAACTACAACTCCGTTTTTTTTTTTCGTTATAAATGAGCCCTCTTTCCCAAAGCAAATGTTTAGTAAACGCGCTATCAACGAGTAAAAGAAAATAATAATAAAAGGAGTAATGCACTCCTCTATAATATGTTAGACGTTAGAGAGCGTCGTCCTCGCAAAGAGAGCCCAAACACCCAATCTAGACAAGGCGGCACAAGAGGCCAGACAGGTATAGCATATCTCATTTCTTGTCTGATGCTGAGTGTTAGAGTCAATAAAGCTGACAAGGGGGTCATGTGAAGGTGACTTCAGCCACAATGCCACGTGCGACTCATAACACCCCGCCCTACCCCAACGAACGCACAGACGCTTGCCAGAATAGGCCTTCGTGCAAACATCTTTCACAGTTCCGCCGTCACAACAAGCCGCCTGCGACACTTTCCTGTTCGCATCCTATCTCCGCAGGGTAGACGCACGTCACTGAGGCGGACCTCTACACGTCTCTGCGGTTAAAAATATCTCCCTCTCGCTGAGCATGGAAATGTATTCGAGAGCATTTAAACTCTCGGACGTTAATGCAACGTGTGCATAAGAAACCGGCGGTAGATGTAAGTGCTAGCTATTTAATCATCGCACGTGCATGCGATCACTGTGCACTGAACACTGGCTTTACCTACGCGTCGTCACCTGCATTTGCTTATATATGTCCGTGTGCAGGGGTGGGAAATCACAGTTTTCCACTACCTCGGTAGCGAAAACGTTCCAATTAAGCGTTGAGCCTTTACTGCAGGCCCATGATAAAAGGTTTAAGAATTGAAGCAGCGTAGTGGAATGGCTTGCCCATTTTAGTATGAAAGCGTGTCGAGACCCGTTTTCAGACGTTCGTTCTGATAACAGGGACTGCAACACGACAGATATTGATGAGACATTGCAGGATGTGTACAGTAACGTTAACTTAATGTGGTCGATCTGGTTTTACATGTCGGAATGGCCAGAAAGTCAATATCCGAGTAATAAAAAGCATGCGCCACCCGTACGGAGGGTCAAATTTTGGATCGGTGATTAGGATGGAAGTGAGGGCGAAGGTGAAAGTATACTGTACGCCATCGCATCACATTGCATCCTGGGGTGCAAGTCATACGAAAAATGCAATGTTTGATTTGATTTGATTTGATTTACTTTATTTGTGTTTTCAAGAAAGAAAGGAGCAGTCACAAAAAGCTACTGCAATGAGTAGCTTGGCGGGGTGACAGCAACGGACAGTGCGTAGGACAAAAAATATATATATATAAAAAATGAATAAGATCGTAGAAAATGAAAAAAAAACAATATATACACAGGAATAATTATACATGTTGGTAGAAGATTGTTAAACATTAGGATAACAGGAACCTGATGTAAAGTTTTCGCTATAGTATACATTAAACAAATTATGAAATAAGGCAACATAGAGAAAAAGCGGGAACATTGGAAGGATTGGTGCAAATACACAGTCGAATGAACTCAAGTAATGTTATAGAAAATTTATAAGAACAAGTCACGAAGCTCTTGCCATGTTATGTTTGTTATTTCGACACCATTTTTTGTTGTAACCGGTTCAACAGTGAAGGTAGCTGGTCTCGAAGCATCTGTTTTCCATAGTTAGTACGATTTCGTGCTACCTCCCACTGTTCCGGATAACGTGTGCTATATGCAACTGCGTTGATCTTAAGATTGGCTATGTTTTGCAAAGCACTGCCCTGTTTTCTTGTGCGGGAAAGCCTCTATTCGTAAAGTGACGGAACCCTTACTATGCGTAATTTCGCAAACAATTCAGCTGTATGGGACAAGTAGGGCATCTTACAAGTTAATCTAATAATTCGCTTTTGCAGTAAAAACAATTTCATAGTATTAGCATTTGTGGTTGTGCCCCACACAAGAGCACCATAGTTCAGAGTGGAAGAGAATAGCGCGTTATAAAGAAGTAGATTTGTGTTAACCGGAAACACTGAACCATTTCGCTGCAGGAAACCAATAGTACGTGAGAGTTTTTTAACCAGGAAATCAACGTGTTCATCCCATGACATGGTGGCAGAAAAAAAGACGCCTAGAGTTTTCAAGGACTCAACGTATTCAAGCGATTTACCATTAATAAATAGCGGGTGCATGCAGCACACCTTATGAGGCGGATGAAACATCAGAGCTTTCGTTTTTGCGACATTTAAACCCAGGTGGTTTTGTAGGGACCATTCGTGAATTGATTCAAGAGCCATGTTTGCATGCGCGCGCATCACACTTGTCGAGCGGGAAGCTGTTTTCCAAAACCGACCGGGAAATATCTCTCGGTGCAGTTTCGACGGAAAATTGTAGCGATAGCTGCGACGTTGTGGTCGCAGCCGAAAATCGCAGAGGCGGCAATGCGACAGCGATTTTCGTCTCATGCGATGTAAATCGCACTTTCGGTGCGATGAAAATGACAATATGTGAAACGGCCTTCAGCCGACACACCACAAAGCACGTTGACGAAAGCAGCATAGCGCTCACGTGACAAAAAGTCAACGGGATATGCCTAACTCTTTGACGTCGTCGACGAGAGCTTCTCGGGTGCTCCAAGTCAGATTTCGGTAATCTAACACAACCGACTGAATGTAGTCGGAGTGCCCTTTTTAACGCGAGAGCGTTAAGGGCCCCGTGTCGCAGAAATTCCGGTGTCGGCGTAGTAGCCAGCGCAGGCGTCCCGTGTGGTTAAAATATTCAATACTCACTAAAGTACTTTTATTACTAAAGTTGCTAATACCTTGTCTTACATTTTTTTAAAAAGTTATTCCTCGGAATTTTGAGAATGACAGCCCACAAACAAATGCCATGAAACAAAGCCCCGAGAGTGCATGCTTTTCGTGTAACATCTTCTCAAACTGAAAAATTAAAAGTTCGAAATAACAGAAACTAGAAAATGATGTAATTCGTTCAGTGCTGGTGTGCGCTACATCCGGGATCGGCGCACGCAAGATGCCGTGTTTCTAACGGAAAGCTCGCCTTCGTGCGTAGCGTTCGCCGCCAGCTGTTTCCGGGTGAACACCATGGTTACACACGCTGCAGTTGCTGGGAACCGTGAGCTGCAGATGCCGTTGAATGATATCGCATTACACTCTTAAAGTTAAAGCTTAAGCGTCTTCCAAAGTTTCGACCGCCGGACCAAGAGGCTCTATCTGCAGCGCTTGAGACGGACCCCCGAAGATGCAATAATAAACAGTATTGCCTGTGACGAATAAAGAAAGCTAAGTCAAGCATTAAATTTTGTGGACAGCTATAATACGTAGTTTGCGTGCGAGTATATCAGCGACGCAGGAAATATATATATATATATATATATATATCTTGTGCGCAGCCGTTTGGCATTTGGTAGTTTCGCATTTATGCAAACCTGCAATTATTATGTTTCTGTTGGTGCTTGTTTTTATCCTGTGCCCCCCCCCCCCCCTTGCTGTATTGGCGCAATGGGCGCTGTGGGTATTAAATAAATAGATAAAGTAAAAATTGTCTATCGCCTGGGTGTACGCGGCGAATTACGCGGGCACAGTTGCAGCAGCCGAAGCGCTAGTGGGCGAGGCGTTCAGTCGCTGGGTCCAATACTCCGGCAGCAGAATCGTTTTTTGGACACGTGCTCACCGCCTAGTAGATTGAGTGCAGTTGTGGCGGATGGAAGCCTCGCCCAGCGGCCGAGTCGCCGTCGCATGCTGCCTTCTCCTCACTCTCAGGTTGTATCGACTGTGCCACTAACTGAAGCCGGCAGCGTAGTTAATGCATCCCGGTGGCAGAATCGATCTTCCCCTCCTCCGTTCGCTGAACCCGGAAATCGAAACTGATTCAGTATATCCTTTACGCTAAGTAAAAAAAAAATAGCGTAGCTTGCACTAGTGGCGTAGGGCTAAAGACGGAGCTGATCCACACCTAGCTGGTCCTGGCCTTACGGGTGGTGCTTTTCGGGAATTTATTGATTATTGATCGATTATCAACGATTTATTGGCTATCGATGGGCTCTCGCAAGGTATTGGCCACGTATTTGGGCTAGGCAAAGCACTACCAAGTCATCCCCAGCATTTTCGGGAATTTATTGATAATGGATCGATTATTGATTAGTTATTGATCACAATTACAGTACTCCGTAATGCAAAATTTAGCGCGGCTCAAATTATACGTGTTTTCATTTCGCGATGTATTGGCTGGTGCGGACAATCTGTCTCGTGCGGCACGTTGAAAACGCGCGAAATGAGGTGTCACTGCCTCGCTAATCGGCAGATGGCGGGAGCCAGTGCGTGGGTGACGCGTGGGCACGATTAACTGCAGTCGCCGCCAATAGAAGACGTCGCGCGCTACTCTGACCATCGTCGCGGCACCACGCTTTTCTTCTCACGCACCCTATACCCTCCTCCGCTTTCCGCATCATAGTTCATCTGCACCCTCCTCTCCGCTTTCCTACCTGCGTCTTTCATCCCACGCGTTATTCCGCATTCACTCTTTCATCCTTCGCTCTTCTGCACGCAGACGCCGAAGCTCGTCCCAGGAACGGGGCCCAATAGCTGCGCTCTAGAACTTCAAACATTCACGAATTATAATGTCCCCAAACAATAATCGTTTACCTTGTGAACGCTCGTGTTCTTTAAAGTTGTGCTGC
The DNA here is from genome assembly GCF_013339745.2 of Dermacentor silvarum. NCBI lineage: Eukaryota > Metazoa > Arthropoda > Arachnida > Ixodida > Ixodidae > Dermacentor > Dermacentor silvarum. The sequence goes on along the minus strand of NC_051160.1, from coordinate 134,399,299 downwards.
ATGCAATTTCAGATTTAGGTGCACATTACGGAACCCCAGGTGGTCCAAGATATTCGGGGTTTCCTCTCAACGGCGTGCCTCATACTGACATCGTGGTTTTCTTTCTTTTCTTTCTGACATGGATTATCTGGAGCTTGCTTTTCCCCAGTACGTCAGCTCACGTCACCCAACAAGTGACTCAGTGCTACACATTAATATTGGGGGCGAGCTCCACCTGGAAAAGCTGGCGCCACAGTCGGCGTGACGTGGAATGAGGGATCACGTGGACACAGGGGCCGCGTCGTCTGCTTCGGAAGCGCCGAAGCAAGCTGAAAACGAAAGCTTAGTTCCAGCTGCGCTATGGTTCTGATAAATTGGGGGCGTTTTCCCGCTTCCGGTGTCTGCTTGACAGCACTTGAAACCACTATGATAGGTAGTGGCTGCCTTTGAATGCGTCTGACATGGTAGGCTATTGCTGGGTACAGCAGTGCCGGACGTGTAACGCAACGGGACCCTGTGTCAGCCTTCACACCAATCCGCAGGCCAAGAAGCTGCGGGTAGCTTGGATTGCGAAACTTAGAACCGGCAAGCAGCCATCGGCTGCACCTCGGGTGTGTAGCAAGCACTTCCCCGAGGAAGGTTTCTGTTACAGCGTCGGGGCTGCGATGTTCGTTGAGTAGCCAAAAAGCACGCACCGGGAAGCTCACCCGCGCGCGCTGCTCGGTTAATGTCATGAAGATTTGGTCTATTAACCTGTTGATGCTAAATACTGCTAAGTTCACCAGAATTGAAAAGGAACGGTAAGAAGCACATTCAAAAAGGCATGACATATGCTCATGTTTGGGTTAGCATCAAACAGTGAATGTACTGGATTGAGTAAAAGAAGCAGCGAAAAATTGTTCGCTGAGAAGATCGATAAACATACAGTGCGACGCAACTTGAGAAGTAACGATATTGAAACGTCCAAGAATTTAGAAGAAAAAAAAATGATTGAATTGTCGTGATGACACATCACGAGCTGCCGTATAGCGTCGAAGCCCTTTGTTATAACGAAATTATTCTTAAACTGCTCTGACAGCGTCCACTCAACAATGGGTGCTTGTGTACTGTCAGATGTTCATATGCTGCGGCCTAAAGCTCACGGCGTGCAGGGTGCGAAAACGCGCTCGCAGCGAAAGCGAAACATTGTGAGGGGACATGCATGGAGACGCGTAGTCGGTCGCTGCGAACCCATGCGATCGCTGCATTGAGGCTTCCTTCTGTTATGCTTCATTTGGTTATACGGACAGCACAATATAAGAACATATTTAAGAACAATATAAGAACATAGTCTTCTCTCAGCGATTATCTACATTTCACGCAAGAAGCTGGTTCGGGCGACCCCATCGCGTCGATCGCGCGCATTGGGTGTTCTGAGTAGGTATTCTGTAAGGAGATAGCGCCTGTAAACTATTATGCGCTTTCTGTTTGCCCAAGGTTATTATTTTGACAGTAAGGAACTTCCCTCGCATAGCGAGCACTTACAGAAATGGCCAGGAGGGATCTTGCGGTGTTTTTATTGAGCACCAACAGCCAAACCTATGAAGAGCGCGCTGCGTTATACCTCATACTACTCAAGCGAGGCGCTTCCGACAGATAGTGACTACGTAAGTCCTCGCCCCCAATAAGAGCACTGAACCACAAGAAATACGATGTCGCATTTCTTCGTGAACAATTCCAATTGACCTTTAGCACTGTAATGCTGACTGAATCTTGGGGCAGAAATGATGATCAGGCCATCGATTCGGACGGTTACAATGCATTCTGCCTTAATCGTCCAAACAAACGAGGCGGGGTTGTGGCACTGCTTATTACGATGAAAAAGAAATGCCATGTAGTCTCTCAATTTCCTGTAGTAACTGATGACTATTAAATACTAACAATTCGATCTAAGCAAGAGCTGATTTCTGTACTTCTTCGACCACCAAGGGAATATTTTGGGTCCCCTAATGTTCAATGTTTATATCATTGATATTTTGAACATAGGCACAACAGTTAAATACGTAATATTTATTGACAGTTATTTGCTGTTCTATGAAACTTTTTTGGAATATGTATGCAATGCGAACTTACACCTGGTTTCTGCAGGAGATTTCAATATTAATATGATAAAAGAAAGCAATGTCACCCGTGATCTAAACACCCTGTTACATCCCCTAGCTTTACCAACTTTATTACCACGCTAACTCGTATTACATGCTAAACAGCATCGGCCCTAGATCTTATTGTGACAAATATTGACACCGTAGTCTACAGCGCCGGTACTGTCATATCCGACATTAGAGTCCACGACCCCTCTCTCTTTAAATTATCACAACGAACCACAGGATATAAATTCACGACAGGAGCTGCTCATTACGGACCCACTAGACGGAGTCCGTTAATGCCCACCATCGTCGTTGTCGTCTGCCCAGAGCACACGCGTCATTTGTCCCTCATTTGAAGAGCATCGTCCGATGTTAGACCAGAAATGTCACTTGTGGAAGTGAGGGTCTCGCGCAGAGTCATTCATGCGTACAAAATGCACAAGCATGTATGCGCGACGCCGCCTACAGTGGGGCTATCGGGGACGAACTCGTATGTTACACCACTGAGTCGCCGTAATACTCCATATGGGCCGAAGTATCGCCTTAACAGCTTCTCGGAGGTGTCTAAACCCACACGCTATCGCCGACTTCGTAGGTCACGGTTCTATGGTGAGCATCATAGCGGCCGGCGTCGTAGTCTTGCTGCTGGCAGATCCGCATGCGCGCGAGCTGCCGAGCCTCTTCGGCGCGTTGCGTAGACATATTGGCGTCCGTATCAGTGTCGTCAAATTCGTGTGGAAGCATTGCATCCAACATCGCTTGTACATCCCGGCCATTAACAAGACTGAACGTAGTCATGCGCGTCGTCTCTTGTTTCGCCGTGTTGTACGCAAACGTGATATAAGGGAGGATGTCATCCCAATATTTATGTTCGACATCCACATACATTGAAAGCATGTCAATTGTTTTGATTAGGCACTTTGTCAGTCCGTTGGTCCACAATATATATATATATATATATATATATATATATTGTGCGCTCTTTTTAAATTGCGCAAGAAAACTCACGCAAGAGATAGCATGTGGTAAAGGTATTGTGTCAAGATCTTTCCATGTAATTTGACGCATGGGGCTGACATATCGCCTGTATATGTCATAAACGAAATGTGAGACCTAATTATTCATTATACTATAATTAAATATGCACAGAACAAAAATACTGGATATTTATTCAAGTATGCTGCAAATATCACACAGTTTGTTCCAACTGTATTACAGACTTCGTCTTATATAAAAAAAGAAACCTTGGTGCATGACAGCTGGGACGCCCAGTAGGTGGACACTGATCTTATTCTGTTTGATTGCACCAGTATAAATTACACAATATAGATTACACAATATGTTTTCCTACATAACATCGTAAATATTTCAGTATCGAACTTTTTTATCATCCCAAACAGTCGGCTCATTCGGATTAAAAACACATGTCCAACGACAAGTGACGCGTGGTTATTGACCGTTCAACTGTTTGGCAGTTGTTAATACAGACTAAACAAAAAGGAAGAGTTATTTTGTAAAACTGATGCTCGGCGTAACTACTGTCAACTTTATTAACAAGAAAAGGAATTCCAGCAAGTCGCGACATAAGTTAAGTTTGACATCGAAATACTTGTCAGAAGTTGTGGTTACGTGGCCTAATAGAAACACAACTTTTACCAAATATTCTCAGGTTTATGGTGGTGCATGCTGTGGACTTGCTGTTGCACTCGAACTGCAGGATCATGTAATGGCTGTCTGTATTGAACTTTGAACATGTCATTGCGGAGGGCGAGTGCAACGTTTTCATTAAGACAAAGAGTTGTTTTATGCATTTTCGTGAACGTTTTTAGCACTAAATGCGGGCGGCAGTAATTCACTCCATTGAAGATTTCGTGTAGCGCTTTCTTTTTACTGAATTGTGAAGGTCAGACGGCCGCAAGAAGAAGGACTCGGTTGATGCATTCGTGATTGGCTCTATCTGAGCCCTCGTCAGGCTAGTTGAGTTTATAATAATGGTGCCCTGCATAGGAGTGACTCGCAATCGAAGCGAGTCGGCCGATCGATGAAATTACACAACGCGTGTTTATATACAGGCCGTAGAAGTGAAAGTGCGCGTCCATTCTGGCGGAATCATTGTGCTTCGATAAGTTCATGAAAGGTATGGCGTGACCGTTGAAGGAGTTTGGAGGACGCTGACGTTGATTGAAACTGCCAATCGCTATGATGTCAACGATGACTACCGCAACAATGTTGATCCATTGGAACAGTAGAAATAGGTACCGGTGTAGTGTTCTGTAGCAGATTGCAAGTATATATATATATATATATATGCGCCTTTTTTACGTAGGAGCAAGTGAAACAAACTGCCAACACAAGCTGCACAGAGCGATTTGATGCACTCGTATGTCAAGATAATAAGGATGGTTAATGGTTGGCAGATAAAGGCCCCCGAATTTGTCATTTCTAAAGATCCGCGAATAAAAAGCACGCTAAATCGCATCACACCGAGTCTTGTGTAACCTGTTAAATTTAACGGTAAATGTAACACCGAAATTTTCAGCTAACTCGCTACACACCGAAAGAGACTAAAATGAAAAGATAGAGGTAAAATTGCCTGCAATGGTTACTGGCTTTATTTCTGGCTTCAATGTAAACAGTAGAAAATAAATCACAAAATTTGAGTATTAGTTGACACCTGAAAATCGTTGACGCATTTTCCTCTCTATTTGGAAGTGCTTGTGCCTTCACACGTGAATGAGGTGATCGAACGTTCGTTGAGCCAAGGCACTTCATAGATGACGGCGGTACAGACGTCCTTCACCGACTGCAAAAAGAAACGGAAAGCGAGATTTCACATTCCAGCTTACGACTCTTTTTCGTTGGGAACATCGGATAGAAAAATATGATGACGGCAAGTTGCATAATTCCACTGATATGCTTTGGTTCTAGCGCGGAAAAAGTAAATTGAAACCGGTATAACAGAAAAATATAGTCCTGACTGCACAACCTGGTGTCAGTACTTCCACAAAAGAAAAATCAAAAACTTTAAATTCTCTGTACCAATTCCCCGCATATATAATGGCAAAGGACAAGGTAGCCACGAAAATATTTCTGTGGCACATTGAGTATTCCCCGAGAATATGCGCTAGAAAACAGGTGGCACGTGGTGCTGGGGCCCTATTCAGGTGCAGCTTCACTTTCCACCCCTGGCCTGGGCACCATGAGACACATTACATTTAATATTGTAAAAAAAGCTCTGTTTGGAATAAGGAATAATCTACGAAACGATATTTTGGCGAAGCATTAAATGCACAAATATGGTCTACAAATGGAAGTCTGCAAACCTGCATGAGCAAGTATAACCTCGAGGTCTGCACTGACATAGCTTACGTTATGGGCGGATGCACAACTTGTTGCTCATATGAAAAAAAAAGGATTCAGCTATTCGACACAATTCTGCTAAACGCTCCTGCAGGAGGTACACATCCAAACTTTGCTCCATTAAGGAACAGTTCTAAGTTAGCAGCCAGTCTGTCAGTTACATGCTGCTGACTTTACAATGTTTGAATATTCTTATAGTAATTCTGGGGAATTGATTTGTCTGTTTCACTCTTCCGAATCTACGCGCATTTTTGCACAGCACTTACCTCTCGAGACTTTGGAAGGCAGGCCTCCCGGGTGTAAGATTCTGTCACTCTGCAGGTCGACTCAGCTACTTTGAACTTGATTCGGTAGTTTGTGCCGGCCACGAGCTGTGAATAAGGAATGAAGGAAGAGCATATTTGAATAACTTTGACATCACAATTCTCTGTTACAGGTTTGCAGTGAAACTAACTGTTCTTATATAGTAGAATTTTTTTTTGCACCAAAGAAAAAACACCTGCGATAGTTAGCACAATTTTAATCCTTGATATAAATTGCGACAATAAATCAAAATGTCTAATTGAATAAATAACCTAACTACGCTAAAAACTTTCTAATTAATTATATATCAGCACATATTTCACCCTACGTATTTCAACCGGTAACTTCACAAGAACGAATTCTCAGGACTAGGCCAGTGTACCGATATTAATTTTCAAGGTGTCCGACGAAATGCCTTGGCGATCCCATTATATTTGTGCTTCTATGCATAAAACAGTGTTTTGTTAAAAAGCTAAGCTGAACAACAGTGCATTAAAACCACAAGGTTGACGGATAATATGTCGCAACAAGTGCCATCCTAAGAATTCGTTCCAATTCAATATGCCGTCCAAACTCACTAGCCACAATCGGTAGATTGGAATATGTGCCGTAAAATAATTATTTAGGCGTAATTAAGCGACAGCAATCCGTGCCTGGATTCTTAAACTCACGCCTGTGAAGATGTTTCATGTGGGGCATACATGAGAGAACATGAGAGAACAACGCCAGTGGTAGGGCTCAAACCTTTTTTATTATTATTATTATTTTATGAGCAGCTCTCTTTGTGCACCCTCAAAGATTTGACCTATCCGCTGGTGTACAGTTCATGTTAACTGCTGGGTCCATTGATATCTCATTTGATATACCTCAGGGCATATCTACGAAGGTTATATGTGTGCCTAATGCATGCAAGTAAGAGCAAACGGGCATATGCAACACCTGTATGGTGACCGAAAAAAAAGTGTCATTCAGCCCTGCGCCTCTGTTATGCGTAAAAACAGACTCCTACATAACAGTTGAACATATATTTTCGGCACATAGGTATCTCTAAAGCACACCGACTCGCCTTATAAAACAGAGCATTATATTCCATTAATTGCTCGATTTACTTTCTTTTATTCAGCCATTCAGTGTGTGCGTGCGCGTGTGTTGCGTGCGTGCGCGCGCGCGTGTGTGTGTGTGTGTGTCTGTACGTGTGTGTGCGTGTGTGATCATTCTGGGCTCATCCTTCAGAATGCGTATGTGCCACTGTGACGCAACAGGTAGAGAATCCCTACATGTAGCTGGATCGCTGTCCTATTTCTCTGTAAACACACTTGCTGTCACCCTTCTTATCTCGACAAGTATCATGCATCAACCTCGGCGCTCTCACATTTTGGGGCATGCATCTGATTTGTTGTTTGCGTTTTGGAATAGTTTTAAAGCGGTGTACTACATAAACGACAAAATTGCATAAGGTTAGGCTGGGACTTTAGAGGTGATAGTAGGTGATAGGACTATAGAGGCGGTAATACCGAGCTAATTGAAATAAATGAAATTAGATGGCAAGTTATTATTTCATGTCAATATCTTATAATGCTCAAATTGGTGGTAAATTTTGTATTCATATGCTTTGAACATAACATTTCAGAGCATCTAAACAAACATTTGTTCTAAGTTCTGCATCATACTCACATCGTTCTCTCTGCCGCGGATAGCAGGTTCGAGCTCGCAATGCAAGCCACCGAGTTTAGAGTTATCAGTGCCTACAGAGCTCTCACAGTTCTTGGTTAGGGGGCAAAGGCCCCCGTAGACATATTTCAATGTAAAGCGCCAATCCGGCAGTCGACCATTTGATGGCCCCTTGCGTGAAAAAGCTGCGGGTTGCAATAACTGCTTCCCACTAGTTTGTTATTTTGCAGCTTCGGTGGGAAGCAACAAGCTGCAAAAACGTGTGCATGCTCAACAGCAACACTCAGCAGTACAGTGTCGCAAACAAAGGAACACCTTGCCAACAAAATCGAGGCCATTACCAGGAAATGACGCGTTTTAAAATAACTTAGGCACGCTCCGCCCTGCGATAGGTGGCCCGAATTAATATTACGTGAAAGTCACAAAGCAGTAGTGCCCAGAAGGTGAAACGAAATAGAGGTTCAGCCCCCTCCCCCTCCCTGTCACAGTATACCATACACACAGTATACAGTATTCATTCCGTAAATGGAAGTCCGACGATACTCTCAAATACATAGATATTTTCTTAGCACCAATGACACCTACATTTTGCACAGTGGACGTATTTAAGAAATTCGTGCGCTGTTGTCTTCATAATATACGAGTATTACTAGCAGGAGCACAGCAAAGTCCACTATTCAATTTCATATTCAATTCAATTTTATTTTTACAAAACGTGTGCAGGGAAATTCCGTGAACTGTTTCGACCCGTAGCGTAATACTAGTAATGGGTCCACTACTGAAGTGCAATAAGCCACGCAGGTATAGGTTTCATAGTCGCATTGAAAACATGATAACAGTAAGATAACAAGCATGATAGCGCGCCTTGATGATCACTACCGAACATGGAGGCACGTATGACTATGTTTATGCAACTGTGAAAAAAAAACACTGTCTACGCTGTGTGTATTTGTACAGAAGGCCAGATGGAGAGGTGATTGAAATATGCAAATAAATTGGTAAAGATGACGATCACTGAATGTATTCACATAGTCGTAATCACTGCTTCGTACCTGCGTGTCGACGTCGACGAGCTCGAGTACGGTGTCGAAGTACTCTCGGCCGCCGACCTGTTGGGATATGGCGTAGTGCGCCAACTCCTCGAACACCGGTTTCTCATTAACACTGTGCTTTTTCCATCCACCCACCAAGCGTCCAGGGCCGGCCGTGCAGCAAGAGAAGGCAGCGAGCAGGACGACTAGCATTCCATACGCTACCACGCCCGAAAAAGCCATGGTTACCTGCGTATGTTCAAAGGCAAAACTTTAGTAGTCACTATGCATGGCTTCGTGGCAAGCGATGTAAATAAAAACGAATTCTTGCGACATTATTTGCACACAACGCCAACATTTCCGCTCCTGTAAGTCATTTTTTCGCTCTTTCGGGCTCCATGCAGCCCTTTTCGTGTGTTTTGTTGCCCTGTGTTAACATCATGTGACATCATGTGAACTGCGTAGCCGATCTTTCCACTATGGCTTAGAACTGTAGGTCCATACTGGGGGACGAGGCCGGCGCGAAATGCAGCATGTCGCATCTCGACGCCGGCTGCAGCCGGGGCACGCCGACGAACGCTGGATACGTCGGCCGCGCTTCGCCTGGGAGAGGGTCGTAACCTCGCCAAGCGATGACGTCACGTGCGTCGCCTAGCAACGCTTCGCACCAGCTGTGTGAGGCGTTGCTAGGCGACGCTCGTCACGTCATCGCTCGGCGAGGTTTTCCAGCGTAAAACTGACGGCGAGAGAGAGAGAGAGAAACAACTTTATTTAAATAAAGATCGTGCTTGGTTACTGTGCGTGGAGCCCCTCTTCCAGGGCCCCACTGGCTATTGCGGCGCGCCGGGCCTGGTCAAGGGTCGCCAATTGGCTTCCCAAGTCCAGTTCGGAGAGTCGCGCCTCCCATGACCAACTGTTTAGTGTATCGTTAAGTAGCGGCGACACGGCGTCTGCCGGACGCTGCGTGCATTGGTAAGTGATGTGTTCTAGTGTCGGGATGGAGTCGCACCATGGACATCTGTCGCTGTGTTTGTTGGGAAATATTTTTGTGCAGTCTATATAAGTGTGGGTAGGTGTTTGTCTGTATTCGGCGCCAGTCCCTGGCCTGTCGCCTGTTGAGCTTGGGGTGAGGTGGAGCTTTGGATCGTCTTCCTAGTCGTTGTGCCTCAAGTATGTCTCTCGGTGTGCTGCCGGGTGTCGGGAACGCGTCCGTTCGAGCGGTATGTATCGCGGCTCGGCCTGTTATACCTCGAGCCAGACGATCCGCTCGATCGTTGCCTTCCACTCCGGTGTGCGCGGGACACCAGGTTATCCCGTGGTCCATTTGGAGGCTTGGTCCTAGTATGCGAAGGACCCCGGCCGGTAGAACTCCCCGAAGGAAGAGGCGGCAGGCGTCTTGCGAGTCTGTGAGTATATAAGCCGACTGGCTCTTGGCGTCAGCGTCTCGGATGGCTAAGGCTATGGCCGCGGATTCCGCCGTGGCGCTTGAAGTCGTGCGTACGGACGCTGCTACGATCGGCCTCCTCAGGTTTGTCGCGACAGCTACATAAGTAGGAGTCGCTGTCTCACCTCTGGGGTATACGCCCGCGTCAGTAAAGTATGTGTCTGCGTCCTCCTGCCTTCTCCGCAGGATGGCTGCTCGGGATTGTCGCCGTTTCACGTGGAAGTGAGGGTTCATGTGACGTGGGATGGGGTTTACATGGATTCTTGCTCGTAGATCAGGTGGCATAAGTATGGTCTCGTCTCCGCAGAACTGTGGCGTTAGGGGGTATCGTAGTCGTGTTAGCACGGAGCGCCCCTGGGGTGTTGCGTTTAGTCTTTCGCGCTGGGCCATGAGTGTGGCCGCGGCGAGTTCTTCGTATGTGTTCATCATGCCCAGCTCGCTGAGACTGTCAGTGCTCGTGTTTTCAGGCAGGCCGAGTGCTGCCTTGCAGGCAATCCGGAGCAGTCGATTTGCTTGGTCGATGTCAGTTTGTCGGGCCGCTTGGAAAGGAAGAGCGTAAGTGATTCTGCTTATGACGAAGGCCTGTACAAATTTCATAGTGTCTTTCTCCGTCATTCCCTCTCTGCTACGTGCTATTCTGTTAATGAGACTACTAACACTGCGAATTGTGCGCTTGAGTTTGGACAGGGCGATGCCGGCACTGCCCGTTTCCTGTATATGCATTCCGAGCACTCGCAGCTGCTGGACCTTTCGGATAGGTTCTTCGTCTAGAAGTAGTTGTAATGGTGGAGCTCTGTTGGCTTGAGTTCTTGGTGGTCGAAGTATGTATGTATTCTGATTTTCTCGGTGCGCATTTCATGCCGGCATGCTTTGTGTATGATTCGACCGTGTCTAGGGCTTGCTGAAGTGTGTTTTGCTGAACCGTATGAGCCTTCGGTCGCCCAAACTGACGGCGAACGCCCAGGTTAAACAGCTTCGCTGCTAAAAGAACAACTACGCAATCTAGCTGTGTTAACCGATGAAGGAATTGCAGAACTTGAACCTATGCATCAGATTCGAGACACAAACAGTTATGCCAATTTCTCCTTATGTATATATTTTACCTTTGCAATTATTTGTACTTCCGCCCTTATTCTCAGGTAATGTCTAGGAAATCACAAATGTAATATAAACCTTATAAGTTTAAACATTCTAATGTTGATAACACTTGCTTTCTGACCAATTTGCCAAAAAAAGCTCTGTCAAGAGCACTTCTGGTAATCCTGCAATCGTGGCAATTTGTGTTTAAAATTGTAACTCAGAGAAGTGGGCATACGAGGCCACATGTAAGCACGTATTTGGCCACAAATTTCCTCTTAAGTGTGAGTGTTTTCTCACTGGCTACCATTCGCACAGCTTTGCGGGCTTCACACCAACTGAGCCTTCGTAGTGGTGATGAGCATCGGTGGAAGTCACTCGCGTGATTTTTTCCTCACGATGTGCCCAGCATCAACTTAGCATCAACTTACGCCTAGTGTGTCAGCTAATAGGAATGCATCCCAATATGTACACATTCTAAAAGCCTCGAGCTGAGCAGACGCTGCATTTTTCAATGGGCTGGAGCATGCAATAGACTTGATTGGTGTGCGAACGACTGACAGTGCGCGTGTGTATGGGTTAGTACCTTGCGCCTAGTAATAATTTCGCTCGGCTCGCTAATATGTATTGTCATGGTAGCAGAAAACTTGACTTGCGCAGCTAATCCCTGATCTGTTTTACAAATAACACTTCACTGCAGATAAATGTAGAAACCTGAGTTGACTGTTTCTAGCAAAAGACAAGAATTCAGCCTGCGCAATACCTAACATTGGCAGGTTTTACACTCTGCACAAGACTATCAAGCAGTGGCAACCATTTTCTCCTGTTGTGGTAAGCGCTGGCATAGCAAATGGCATTTCTTAATTGAGCAAGGTATGCCTTCGCTAAGTGACGCTTGTGTAAGAGGCATGAGTATGCATGCCGTAGGCGAATCACTTCTCCCTTAAAGGGATAAGGGGACACAAAAGTTGGCGGGTGGTTTTTTGCGTCGGAACAAAAGTTGAACTGTTGAAAATGATGAATACAACAAGCTGCTTTGAAAAAAACGAGAAACATCTTTTTTCTTGCGATTTTCTGTCGCACCTTGCCGCCAAGCGGCCGCCAGCAGAAGCTTAAATTTTACGTCATGACCCCCACCGGCGCGCGCGCGCGGCCAAGGTCGGCCACAGCCGTCGCAGTGTTTCCGGGGGTGTCGGTCCCTTGCAGCGTTTGTTTAACCCTTTTCGGCGATCTTCGCACGTGGTCCGTCCTAAACATTATCCCCGTCGGCGCTCCACGCAGGTGGTGCGTCTTACATGTGCCTTCCCGCGGTCGTCGCTCGGTATTGACGCGTTCGTCGCGGCAGAAGGAAATGCCCAGACATTGCTGTTATACCAGCATCGTAGGTCGTGACACGCCGTCGCACACGTTTCCCAGAGACGAGAAGGCGCGTAAACTTTGGATACCTGCCTCTCAGCCAACACACACAGCCTGAAGACCTAAAAAAAAAAATGACTTCGTTTGCGCGGACCACTTCGTCGACGATGATTATGTGGCCAGCCCGGCTGTGCTTTTTAAAAAGTCCTGTCATGCCGCTCAAAAGGCAATGCTTGCCAGACGCTGTGCCATCGGTCTTCTCACGAAAACGCAAGGCAGAAATGATCAGCGGCGCGTTGGAAAAGAGGAGGCGAAAAGATGTCGGTACTGTTTTCATTCACTTGCAGCCTTCTTGAGCAGTGTGAGGGCGTGGCTGGGGCGAGGTGCCCGAGGCTGGGCGCGAAGGCAGTAATGTCTTTAAAAATGTTGGCAAAGCATAGTAAAACAATACAAGGCTAGCGAGCGCGACTCACGAGATCAGACACACACAGCTCTGCTGCTCCACAGAAAAAAAACTGGGCAAAACGACAGACAGGTGCTGCCATCTGTCGGCATAAACTACTATTCAGCCATCCACGCAGTGCTGAAAAAATTAAATTATGGGGTTTTACGTGCCAAAACCACGATCTGATTATGAGGCACGCCATAGTGGGGGACTCGAGAAATTTGGACCACCTGGGGTTCTTTAACGTGCACCTAAATCTAAGTACACGGGTGTTTTCACATTTCGCCCCCATCGAAATGCGGCCGCCGTGGCACGCAGTGCTGAAGTACCCCGCAGTTGCCTCGCCTGCGTGCGCTCTTGAAAAAGCAAGTTTACAGAGGAAATGACAAACGATTCTTGCACAAGTATCTGGTGCAAAGCGAAATCGTCACGCTACGGTTCGCGAAAACCTGACCGGCACTTCCACGGCCGCCTGCTCTCCTTCGTCGCTTGACGCGGAAGGCTCGTAACCGTAAGCGGTAATATTTATTGCCAAGTTGGAATGGTACTCGTCTTCAGACATGTTCTCATCGCTGGTAGAGGCACCAGAACTCGAATCCATGCTCGCGATGGCGGCGTCGGCGCGCTTCGAATGACCGCGGCCGGCCGGCTGGCTATCCGACGAGTGAGGCGTGACGTCACGCCTTCCAACTCCCGCGGGCCGGGCGGCGAGGCGCGCGCTCACAAAAACGCCAAAAATAAAGCCATCGGCTCAAAAATGAGCTAAGTGACTACTTCTTTTCGATATAATCATACACGGAGGATTCATTTTTAGCATTTTCGTAAAATTTTCAGATTTCGTGTCCGTATCCCTTTAAGCAAATTCACGTCACTGAACTCTGCGGTCAGAAGTAATTTTTTCAGCAAACTCATATGAGAACATTAGTAACGGTGAAATTGTAGTGCTGGAGTAATTACGAAGGCATCGTTTCTTAAATCCCATTTCATGTCACTGACAATGACTATTTTCAGTTCTTTTTCAAGCGCACATTTCATGAAAATAACGTTCGAATTAAAATAGGTCGGGTGGACTCGTAAGTTAGCCATCTAAAATACCCCCCAAAAAATCCCTGTTAACTTGAGAAGACGCTTGGTAATCTAAAAAGAAGTAGAAACTGAAGACGGGTTGAAGTGCCACCTTCAAATTCAAGCAAAAGGTAGCTTTGACGTCACAGATTTTGATGGCCTTCTCCTAGGGTGCAGTCCACCTTTATTGCTAAAGCTGGACTGGTTTTCACTCTAATTTAACAACAGACTGAACTAATCGGTTCCCAAACACATGTGCTGACCCACAGGGACCCAAATACAAAAAGACATAAGAATCCATGGCACCGGATATGACGTTCGGGCTCAGTGGTTTCAGGTCGAAATTTTGGAAATAAGACTTTTTGTTTGACAGACAGCTTATCGCGAAGTTAACCAAAACTTTTGTTTTCACAGAACAACTTATCTGTCTCAACCTATTTTTTTTTTCATTTGTGTCCCATCAACAAAGCTCAGTGATGCACCAGATACTGCGGGAATAATCACCTGTGCATAACAAAAACGAGGTATATAAACGGAAGTTATCAGATTTTCATTAATTGAAATGTTTGAAATATATTAACATTTCTCAATCACATAAACAGTACGACATCTCTACGCATCAATCAGCGGAAACAATAATCTGTGGCTATAGCATCTTCCGTTTGAGAAGTCTATTAAAACAAACACGAGAACAAGCAACTTTTTGGCGTAGGGACAAGTAGAAGGTCGTTGTTGGAAGTAAAAAAAAAATCGTGACATGTAATAGTATAAGACGGAATCATCGAATTATTGAAGCAACTAACATGTGCCAGAAATACAGGTGTCTTCGCTCTTGGTTAACGCTACCTGCTTTAAATACCCCGCTCCTGGGGAACTGTAAGAGAGATTCAGAGCTGTCATTCGTCATTTTATAGGTCTACTCGTACGCTGAGTTCCTTTCTACTTGCTTTCAAATTACTGGTAAATCATTATTAAAGTGTGTCCAGTCGAAATACCTTCAGCTGCGACAACACTCGGGTACACGCGTGCTAAAACAACACATCCACTTGAAGAACCTATGGCGTAAGCAGGCATCACAGAGTTCAGTAATCAAGCGCTGCGCAACCTGCGTAGTCGCGCAAAAAGTTCTGTAGTTCGCAGCTGGATAAACCGTTCACGGCTAACTTATAGACATTATAAGAGTGACACAGCGACTCTGATTAAGATTGAACAGCAAACGCAATGCTAAAATGCATTGCGTTTGCTCTGCGAATAGATAAATTACAACTCACCCTGTACACTGAAATGGCGTGAAAATGCCGCTCTCGGTGGGCTTCGGAATCACTCGACGAAGGAGGCGTTACAGCGGAACGTTTTCTTTGGCGCCGGAAAGCGACGGTGAGGGCGAGGTGAGGGGGAAGGAACGGCTGGTCGAGACGGTCGGGTACTGCTTCTGGGAACTACGTGACCTTGTAGTGAAACGGCATATATATACGACGGCTTCCCGTCTTGTTTTATTTTGCTTACGTGCAGGCGCAAGGAGGTTGTTTGCGAGAGGGACGTGAGAGGATGTGGTAACAAAACCGGATGGCTAGGCGCGCTAGACTTCGAAGCGGCGCGTGGCTCGCTGGACGCCTGGGTATTGCGGAAAAGACGATCATGGCTCTGCAAGGGACGCGCTGTGGCACAGCGAGCTCGCACGAGTAAATGCGTACGCGCTGTAATGCTCTTAAGATAGCTTTGAATGCTTAAACTATGCTTCACGTCGTTGCATTTTGCAGTGAACGCTTCTACACCATCAAGTGTCAGAATGGAGCCAGTGTACTACCACATAAACATTTTTTTTTCAGTTTTGCCTGAACAAGCGCCATAAGGCGCAATGACTCAAAGCTTATCTTGACAGGCTGGCGCTCTTCTATATTTTTTTTCTTTGAAAGCAGGATTTGTACCTATCCGGCACGTAATTTATTCTCGATATCAAAACAAATACGCGCCTTTTGATGCTTCTGTAGGACTTGGATCCATGCAAGGGAAGGCTGTGGAATGGTAAATATAAGTTCGTGAACCGTAACCTTGATATAGGAGCGCTTACCTCTGAAACCATCTAGACCTGATTATCATTGTACCTAAGCATACAAAGGTACAATGACAAATGGCTTATCCAGAGTAGGATTTTACACATTATTACGCGTGTGTTTGGCCTTATTCGGCAAAATTTATCACAGCATCATTATGTTGACATCTTTGCCTTATGCGATCTTTTTAGACAACCACCGGTCACCCTGCAGGAGTTCCTTGCCTTCCAGAGGAGTAGTCAGTATAAGGTATGTGGAGTTGGTGTTGCTGTTGTTGCGTGGCCCAGTTTAAGGGAGTACTGCAAAGCGCAGGACGATTTCTCACGCGGCTGTATCGGCCAATTACCTCAATCGATGGAAGCGGGTCGGTTCCGGGGACGCGGGGGACACCCATGCATGGAAAGAAATGCGCCTTATTGGTTTCGCTGTAGAAGAGCCGCCAAATGGGCACCCTCGCTCGGAACAAAAGTTAAGAGGTTCGAGCTGAATGGGAAGCATTCGGGGGGACGGGCGTGAAGAGAAGAGGAAGTGGTGTTTTTGAATTCACCGCTACCGCTAGACACCCCTGGCCTTCCCAGATGTCCCGTTGACATCATCAGCTGCTACTATGGTTTGATTGTGGGGCTCGCTGGCGGACGGGGAAGCATAGTCACGGAAATTTCTCGAGGCGACACACGGCCACGAGGTTTCAATGTCATCATGTTTAGCATCCGTGCGCACCTTTTGAGACTGCCTTGAGAATACGGGGATATTTTTACGACCACAAAGCCGGCGGCGACCGATGGGTGCTTTTGTGTGTGATCGCCATCGGGTCACAATTACGGTGTTCGGGGCGTTCCTGTGACCAGGCCCACTGCTGCGCGGGGTCACCGAGTTTTCTTACTGCTGGCAGGTCAGCCCACTGTCAGGCATACATATCGTCAATAGCCGTGGCTTCGTGGGAACATTCTCTCAGCTGGCGTGGCTGCTTCTTGCAGGGGATGTTTAGCCCGTGTGCTGGTGCATATAGACAAAGAGGACCGACACGGGCAATTTATGGTTACAAATGCGAGCTCGAGCCTGGTCTCCGGTGTCGGAGGATATTGAGGCCAATACACGGGGTCTAACGGAGGGGTGAGTGAAAAGACACATGTCTTTCGGGAACCAATTTCCTTGCATGTTGTCGACTGTGCCATTGTCTTGACCAATGCCCTGTCCACCAGGAAAGTTTTTGTGCTATTGGTTGCAATGGTGTGTACCCCCTGGGTGATTGGCTGATTTGAGACTCTTTGGGCAACTAAGGGTTTAAAGAGACGTGTTTTGTTTGCGTAAGAGAGCGAAGGTTCGGGCTTGGAGCCGGACAGACATCTACGCGTTTGAATCAACAGTCTCTCTACCGGAAAAGGCTCTTCCTTCTCGCTGCCACCGTGCGCTCGAGTCATCGAGGGGCGAATACTTCGGACCTGAAAAACCTTCCCTCCTTAACTAGTATTGAAGCCAGCAGAGAAAAAAGGGAAAGGAAATTAACTGAAGTGAACGACGAACACTCTCTAACCCCCACCCTAAACTCACACGCAATCAGCGAAAGGACTGGCGCAGAATTCAAACCAGCACTTATCCAAGCTTGCTCCGACAGAGCAAAATCGCATCGGAGGTGCCAGAGCACACTTGCCCCTGGTGCTGGGATCCACCCACACTGATAAATATCACGTGGGAGTGCGGGAGGTGCCCTCACATAGTGCACTCACCACGGACACTAACCGCAAGCTTCTCGCTGCCATGAGAAACGCGACTGGCGGACGACGATCTGGAATGGCAAACAGCTCTTCGAGCGAGCAGTTCGCGCCAGTGGAGCTCTGGACCAAGGGCCCCACCCTTAAGCAGCCTTTTCCTTTTCGTTATGTATGCGAAAGGGTGAAATGGCTCATTGAGCGATAAAGCTGGCGTCCGGCGTCTGTAGCAGTGAAACGGCAGCTCAGTTCCCATTGGCTGACACGCCATGTCACAAGCGTGCCTCGACGGAGCAAAGCGGTCAAAAGGGAACACCTGCTGCTGTAGTTGGGCTCCAGGTGTTGCGTGAGGGGAGAGGGTATCGCCGTGACGCCCAATCACCCTCGCTTCCGGAAGCCTGAGTTATCCACCCGTTCCTTGTCCGCGTAAGCTCACGGCATAATTGTACTTTAGAAAAACAAATTTATTATTTTACAAAGTTGCACCACGTACTATATGGTGCAGTTGCCATGGAGGCAACCACGAAAAAAAATTTGTAATACGCGTGGCTTAGACTTTTTTTTAAACGAACGCTGGCACATCGCGTAGGCTGTGGCTCCATCTATAAGCCGTCGGCATGCAGGCGGTAGCAAACGATGACCTCGAGGATTGCGCGCACTGGCAGGTTTTGCTCCGGCCGCTCCTTTCACACGGATAGCACAGTTTCACTGGCAGGCGTGCCCAACTCCTTCGCAAAACGGTACTTTCAAGCGAGGCTTTTCATGCATCGAGGAGGCTTTCGGGTGCTCATTTAGTCTTGCTCCGGCTTGGATGAGATAAAATAGTTTTGCTCAGCTAAATCATCCTTTACTGGTTAATAAATGATGGCTGAAGGTGTACGAGGGAAACTTGCGTACACTCTAAAAAAGTGTACACCGTATGAGTCGTATCTTGTCCCCAAACAATAATCTTCATCTGCCTTGCTTGCGTTTCCTTTCTTGAAAACTCAGCACTCGCTACTTTCCTGCCGAGAATGCTGTGTCACGCTGGTAATGCGCAAGCCATTCGTGACAAGGAAGTATCGGGCTCGCAGCGTTAAAGAAAGGAAATGCGGGTTAAGACAGATGACCATTATTGTTTGGGGAGAAGATACGACTCAAAGGATGTAAACTTTAACCTTTTTATAGTGTACTGGCATGCATTTACTCTCATATTCGTTTATTTGTTCTGGACACATACTCCCACTACATTCAAGTATGTAGCAATAGAATATCTCTGCAAGAGAGAGAGAATTAGCTTTATTAAAGGTCCTGAAGGGGCCTGGGCACCCCTTACGGGAGCCGGCCCGGTGGCACCGCCCGTGTGGGGACTGGGAGTCACACCTCGCCAGCCACCTGTTGAGCCTTCTGGACGGCCTGGTGATGAAGGGCCCTGTCGGGGCTCCTGAGGTGGTTGATTCAGTCGTCCTCGGTGGCGGGAGACCAGAAGCTAGCGTTTAGCGCGGGACACTGCCACAAGATGTGATTTAAATCGCACTTTGGATTTTTGGCATTTAGGGCATTCTGGCCTTATATCTGGGAAGTATATATAGGGGTTCTTATATAGGGGTTTTGCATGAGTTCTTCATGTGCATAAATTGCACTCTACTTCAAAATTTGCAGACTGTATCGTTCGTTATCGTGTTCTGAGTTTATTTTAAAGCATTGAACAATTCCGCCGCTGGTGTCAGCGCTTGCATTTCTCTGGATCATTTTGTATCCTGATGAGGCGTGAAGCGAGTCGTACTACCATGATCCGTCAAAAGCAGACCGCCGCAATCACCTGCGCGCTACGGCGTGCCTCATGATAATATTGTGTTTGGTGCACGTACACCACAGATTTTCTTTGTCGGAACCGTCATAGTAACGTTCTAGCTATGTCAAGTGACCGATTGTATCGGGGTCACTTTGGCATTATATTCCTAAATATTTAACACTCTGTACTGACATGAACCACTTTTGCATTGCAGTCGCCCATGATTACAGTATACTGAGTTTGCACCCTTCTCATCGCTAATTCGGCACCTTCATAACAATGTCTGATTTCTTCACTATATGCGTCGAGACGAGGTTGGAGCGTAAGCTTGTATTACCTTTATTCTGTACCTCATATAAGGTCTTATGATGACTGCTATCCTCTCATTATAGCTGTAGAATTTATAAATGTTGCCTGCTGTGTCCTTAAGGATTACAAATCCTACCGTGAATTCTCTCTTATCTGGAAGACCTCTGTAGCAGCAGACGTAGCCGTTAGTTAGCACTGTATATGCCTGGTCAGTCTTTCTAACCTCACTAAGGTAATTAATTTCTCCGGCAATGCCTGATAATTTCTCAAAGAGCCCTGCTAAGCTAGCATTGCTCAACAGGGTTCGTGAACTAAACTTTAGATGGTTGAGTATCCAGTGGCGACTTCTCCGGATCCAGAGGTTCTTAGCACCCTCTGTCGCGCCGCATGTCTGACCGTCGCCTTGGTGACGTGGTCGCTGCCGCTATGGACTGAGAGCCATGGGTAATTGCAGGAGCCGTGAGACAAAAAGCAAGACAGGGAGTAAGCAATTGGCAACTACGACATTGATTCTAGGAACGCTATCGGAGAGATGTTGGTAGATTTGGCGGAAATTAATATGCTCCTAATATTAAATACCTTCCTCAGGAAGCGCAATACCATGAAGTTGACCTGGAAAAGCGCTAGAAGTAGAAACAAGAAATGAAATAGGTTTCATAGTCTCTGCAGATCCCAGCATAGAGCTTGTAGAAGTGTTAGGTAGGGTGAAATGCAGTGACTACACCTTAGTGAGGTCTATGATTCATCTCAATTTAAAGAGAGAAAGAGTAACATTAGTCTAGTTGGTCTAGAAGAAACAGGCCAACAACCTAAGCGCCGTAAGGGTAAATGCAGACGAATTCAGGCTACTGCTCGCAAGTAAATATGTAGCTTTAGAACAGGAAGAAGAAGATAACAAAGTGGTAATGAATGAAACCGTAACTAGGCTTATTTCAGAAGCAGCAATGGAAGTGGGAGGTAAGGCACCAATGCAACCAGTAGGTAAGCTCTCCCAAGTTACGAAGGACATAATAAAGAAACGACACAACCTGAATGTGTCTAGAGATCATATAGACTTCGTTGAACTATCAAAACTGATCAACAAGAAAGTAAGGAATATTCAACATTTTAACCAGGGAAAGATTGAGGAAGCAGTAAAAAATGACAGCAGCATGAAATCAGCGAGAAGAAAACTTAGCATAGTACAAGACAATGTGTATGTACTGAAAGATAAGCAAGGTAATGTCATCAGCAGTTTCGATGATGACTCCGGCCAGTGGTGGTGACTCCGGCCTAAGAGATGACCAACCCCAGCAACATCCCGCCCTCAGGTAACCTTCCGCCTGACGCTACCTCGTGCCCACGTGACGTCGCAGCTCTACAGCTCCGCCTGCCCACGTTATGGCGCCACAACCCGCAGGTTTGGATCGCCCAGGTCGAAGCTACCTTCGACCTGGGCTCCACATCACCTCTGCACCACATCTGCACCACATCACCTCGGAGACTTCGCGCTTTCGCCACTTACTTTGCAATCTGTCTCCTGAGGTGGCTCAGGAAGTGGCAGACGTTATCGCTGCACCAGCAACTGAAGCAGAGCTGCAAGCGCTGCGTGACCATCCCCGTTCCCTCCGTCTACAACTCGTTCCTCACCCCTTTGTGCCTGGCTCCCTCTGGTGCGACATGTCAGCGGCTACACCTCGCCCCTTCATTCCGACTGACTTCCGTCGTGCAGTGTTCCAATCACTTCATGACATCTGCCATCCCAGCGTCCGAGGCACGCAGCGCCTCGTTGCACAGCGGTATGTCGGGCCAAGCATCAACACCGATGTTCGCCAGTGGGCCCGCTCGTGCCTCGCATGCCAGACCGTCAAAGTGACCCGCCACATGAAGACTCCCACACAGTCGTTCTTGCCCCCTGGTTGCAGTTTTCACCACGTCCATCTTGATTTGTTGGGACCACTTCCTCACTCTCAAGACTGTCGCTACATTCTCACAATGATCGACCGCTTCACCCGTTGGCCCGAAACCTTGCCCATTCCAGACATCATTGCGGAAACGGTCGCCAAAGCCTTCCTTTCAGAATGGGTTTCCCGCTTCGGCTGCCCCAGCATCGTGACTACTGATCGTGGCCGGCAATTTGACTGCACACTTTTCACTTCACTCAACCGCCTGCTGGCCACTCAGCACTGCCGTACCTCTGCATATCATCCCTGTGCCAACGGCATGGTTGAGCGGTTCCATCGGCAGCTCAAGGCTTCCCTCACTGCGCGCCTGGATCGAGAGCACTGGGTCGACCACCTTCCTATGGTGCTTCTCGGCCTACGTGCCGTCCTTCGTTGCGACCTTGGCTGTTCAGCGACCGAACTCGTCTACGGTGCACCCCTGCGGCTTCCTGGAGACTTGTTCATTTCTTCGGCCCCCTCGCCCCAGCCGCTACAGTACCTCCAACGCCTACAGGACTGCATTCAGCACCTGCGCCCCGTACCACCTCGGTCATCGGACCACAGCATCTTTGTGCACCCGGACCTTGAGTCCTCGTCCCACGTCTTCCTCCGACGAGACGCTATCAAGGCGCCTCTTACACCCTCCTACGACGGACCATACCGTGTCCTCCACAAGACACAGAAGTCCGCCACCATCCTATTGAATGGCCGCGAAGAAGTCGTTTCGCTGGACCCCCTCAAACCAGCCTACGTCGTAACGCCTCCCAAGGAGCTCCCCGCGGATGTCGCTGGCGCACCCGTCGATATGCTTGACACCAAGATAGCCTCATCTCTGCCTCGTCGACGAGTACATTTCGCCGTTCCGTCTAGGCGGGCAACCCTGTAGCACCCACCGACGCTCCTAAGCGGGAACGCTAAGGTCAGCGCTCTCGGCCGGCGCTTTGGGGCCGGCTGCGAATGACGAGAAAAATAAAGTTGGGTGGCGCGTGCCAGCGACGCAAGCACGGCACGCGCTAGTCCGTTCTGAAAGCCTGCTTAGCTGGTCCTCTTGTTCTGGCGCTCCGCTGCGACCCCTCGGTTCCCGACACTGTCACGTAGTAGTGACGCTGAAGAAAACAGTCGTAAAAGCTGTGTATTACGAAACTGACTCTTTATTGGGCGAACCTGTGCCCACAAAAGCAAGCTACACTCAAAGCACATCGATAGCGGCGAACACATTCGGCGATCGTCGAAAATCTGATCTGCGGTGAAACGCGCAGGCTTTTATACACGTGTCATCAAATGTTCACCCGCCGGGGTAGCTCAGTCAGCTAAGGCGTTGCGCTGCTGAGCACGAGGGCGCGGGATCGAAACCCGGCCCCGGCGGCCGCATTTCGATGGAGGCGAAATGCAAAAACGCCCGTGTGCTTGCGTTGTAGTGCACGTTAAAGAACCCCAGGTGGTCAAAATTAATCCGGAGCCCTCCACTACGGCGTGCCTCATAATCAGAACTGGTTTTGGCACGTAAAACCCCAGAAAGAAGAATCAAATGTTCCAGATTAAACCCTGGTACCCGCAGTGTCTTCCAGAACGTTCTAGACAGTTCGCGTCGGTCATACAATCGGATAACACAAGCGTCGGTGAAAACAGGCAACGGAAAGAAGCATCGATAATGTTCCAGAAACTTCCCATACAGGTGCGTCCTGCGCCGAGCGATAACGTTTAACATTTGTTAGCCGGTGGAAAACTGCCACCGGTGAACATCTAAACGTGTCAATACCCTCTCCTTAAAAAGCATCGTCCCGATGCTACAAACAAATGTGAACGCGAAAACAAAACCACGGGTAATAAAGAAAAAATGTGGTTGATCCCTCTTATATAGGAATCGGTATAGAACACGAAAGTGAAACGTGTCTTCACAGAAGTAGTGTAATGTTTATTGCTCATTGATATATAATGTCTATTGGTGTTTTGTGGCTAAAGCGCCCTTAGGCGTTGATGCACCCACGCTGACGCCTGGTGGCACGTCTCCTCCATCACGACTACCAACGTCGATGACCATGAGCAACCGTCGTGCATATGGAAGCTGCACTACGCTGCACACGCTAGCACAACGCGAAAGACGAAGCACGTAACTGACACACTAATACAACGCGCAAGACAAAGCACGTAACTGAATCGTCACCGAGTCAAATCAGCGCGTACAGCGCGTCGTAATTGCAGCCTCCGCGATCAACTTCAGAAACATTTTCAGAGCTAATTGCGGAGGCCACGCTCCGCTGTGCTGAGTACGGTGAACGCCACCTAGTAGTGCTTCTTGATGCCAGCGTCCCTTCGAATGCTGGCATCGACGCGTCGTAGTGCTGAGACCACGGAAGCGTTCACTGTCGGTGCGCGTTAGTGTCATAATGCAGTACTTCTCTTTTCTGCTCGTAGGCGGCGGCACCGCCCCGAGCAAGAGCGCGGGTACACGGAGGAGTGTTAGATATATAAGGCGCGTCTGTGTAGCTCTCTGCAAATGCGTTTGTGGCGCAATGGGTTAAACGCTCGGCGATCTATCGTCGCGGACCGAGAGGTCGTGGGTTCGATTTCCAAATTTTGCATGTCTGTGGAACTTTTTCTTCTGGTTTCTTTCTTTGTATTATGTTCTATGACGTATTTCCGTGACGGAAATACGTCAGTGAAGTCTTGGTGGACCCCGGCATAAAACACTTTCGTGTTAAAAATAACAAAGTAACAAAGTACCCAAGTTCGTCAGCGGGCGTAGAAAGGCTTAAGACGCATCACATGGACGACTTCAGGTCGTGCGCGGTGCCGCTGTGATTGCGAAATGCTGTCTGGCACTACCTCATAGTAAGTGCGCCAATATGCCCTTGCGCCGTAAAACCCCATATATCAGTGCGCCAATACGTCGGATGTCTTATATGGTCCGAAATAGCGACGTAACAGTTTCTCGCTAAGTCCTCGTCGGCGTATCTGAGTCTAGACCCAAACACGGTCGCCGGGCTGGTACTCGACGTACCGGCGTCGAAGATTGTAGTGTCGGCTGTCGGTCCTCTGCTGGTTCTTGATGCGCAGGCGGGCGAGCTGTCGACCTTCTTCGGCACGCTGCAAATAGGTGGCAAAGTCGAGATTTTCTTTGTCGGTGACGTCCGGTAGCATGGCGTCAAGTGTAGTTGCCGGGTTCCTACCGTAGACCAGGTGGAACGGCGCCATGTGCGTCGTTTCTTGCACGGCCGTGTTGTATGCGACGGTCACGTACGGAGGGATGGCATCCCACGTCTTGTGTTCGACGTCGACGTACATTGCCAGCATGTCAGCGATGGTCTGATTTAGGCGCTCGGTGAGGCCATTCGTCTGCGGGTGGTAGGCGGTGGTCCGGCGATGGCTTGTCTGGCTGTATCGCAGGATGGCTTGAGTTAGTTCTGCCGTAAAGGCTGTACCTCTGTCGGTGATGAGAACTTCTGGGGCACCGTGACGCAGGAGGATGTTCTCAACGAAGAATCGGGCTACCTCGGCGGCACTGCCTTTGGGCAAGGCTTTTGTTTCGGCGTAGCGGGTGAGGTAGTCCGTAGCTTACGACGATCCATTTATTCCAGACGTCGACGTCGGAAAAGGCCCCAATAAGTCCATCCCGATATGCTAGAACGGTCGGCGAGGTGGTTCGATCGGCTGTAGAAGTCCGGCTGGCCTTTTGGCAGTGTTTTCCGTCGCTGACAGTCTCGGCATGTCCTTACGTAATGGGCGACGTCGGCAGAGAGGCGAGGCTAGTAGTATTTTTCTGGTATCCTCACGAGCGTGCGGGAAAAACCGAGGTGTCCAGCCGTTGGGTCGTCATGGAGAGCTTGCAGAACCTATGGACGCACTGCCGAAGATCCTCCGGCGCCATCGAAGAATATTCGCGAATCATCACGACGAGATATCACCACGCCGCCTGGCAAGAGCCTTGCACGACAACACTTCGCCGCCGAAAGAAGAGCTGCCGACGCGACGTAGCAGCAGCGGAGCAAGCCGGCGCAGCCGTGATCCGACGCCACGACTTAACCGCAACGCTAGACGACGGTCTACCGACCTAGACGTGCTAATCGATGGTCACAACGTGCACCGCTCTCGTCGACACTGGAGCAGACTATTCCGTCTTCAGTGGCCCGTTCGCGGCCAAGTTGAAGAAGGTGAAAACTGGCCTGGCAAGGACCCGATATCCGGACAGCGGGAGGCCACTTAATAACGCCGGCTGGAATCTGCACAGCACGAGTCACGGTTAACAACCGCACTTACCCAGCACCTCCACCAGATGTCACGTAGTAGTGACGCTGAAGAAAGCAGTCGTAAAAACTCTGTATGACGAAACTGATTCTTTATTGGGCGAACCTGTGCCCACAAAAGCAAGCTACACTCAAAGCACAACGATAGCGGCGAACACAGTCGGCGATCGTCGAAAATCTGATCTGCGGTGAAACGCGCCGGCTTTTATACATGAGTCATCGAATGTTCCAGATTTATCCCTGGTACCCGCAGTGTCTTCCAGAACGTTTCTAGACAGTTCGCGTCGGTCATACAATCAGATAACATAAGCGTCGGTGAAAACAGGCAACGGAAAGAAGCATCGATAACGTTCTAGAAACTTCGCATACAGGCGCGTCCTGCGCCTAGCGATAACGTTTAACATTTGTTAGCCGGTGGAAAACGGTCACCGGTGAAAGATAAACATGTGTACGTGTCAATACATTAAAAGCAGCAGAATACTTTTATACTGACAAGTACAGTACCCAGGACAGCCAGGCTATCTTCATTCGACGTAGTGATTAACCGGATACAAAGTTCTGTAACTAGCGATGAAGTTGGAATGGAATTGCAAGACATGACCCGGAGAAAAAGTGCCAGGAGAAGATGGAATAACAGCAGATTAAACCAAAGATGGAGGAGATATCATGATTGAAAAGCTTGCGTCCCTTTATACGCAATGCCTCTGAACTTCAAGTGTACCATAGAGCTGGGAAAATTTCAGCATTAAACTAATTGATAAGAAAGGAAGTCGTTAAAGTATTGAATGATTATAGGCCCATTAGCTTGACTTCAGTATTTTATATAGTATTCACCAACATAATTTTCAATAGAATCAGGGCAGCACTTCAATCAACCAAGACAACAGGCTGGCTTCAGGAAGAGATATATTCTGCGATGGATGACAACCATGTCATCAATCAGGTTATCAAAAAATCTGCGGAGTACAATAAACCTCCCTATATGGCTTTCATAGATTATGAAAAGGCACTTGATTCAGTAGAGATACCAACAGTCAAAGAGACACTGCGTAATCAAGGAGTATATGATGCATACGTGAATATCTTAGGAAATATCTAGAAAGATTCGACATCTACCTTGGTTCTCAAGAAGAAAACTAGAAAGTTACCTATCAAGAAAGGGGCCAGGCAAGGTGACATAATCTCTCCAATGCAATTCACTGAATGCTTAGAAGTATTCAAGCTATTAGACTGGCTAGGCTTAGAAATGACGATCAACGGTGAATACAGAAACTCGGGATGAATTGCAACGAATAACCGACAAAGTGTAATAGTGGGGTCGAAGATTATTATGCAGAAGACAAGCATAATGTTCAATAGCCTGGAAAGTGAACAAGAATGCAGGATCGCCAGTCAGCCTCTAGAGTCTGTACATTTATTTAGGTCATTTACTCACAGCAGACCCAGATCATGACAAGGAAATTTACAGAAGAATTGAAATGAGTTAGAGTGCATACGGCAGGTATTACCAAATACTGACTGGAGCTTACCACTGTCCTTGAAAAGTAAAGCGTACAATGATTGCATTCTACTGGTGCAAACATATGGGGCAGAAACTTGGAGGTTAACAAAAAAGCTCGAGAAGTTCGGGGCCGCGCGAAGAGCGATGGAACAGAAAATTTTGACAGATTTTGTTGTGTCATTTAAGGGCTGTATATACCTCGTAGAACATACCCAGTCACCATATATGGCTTCAAAGAAGATCACTTATGAGAGGTAAATACGCAGTGATCCAAGTTTGTTAAATGCTTCATTTCCTCAGTTCCCTCAGTTCCAAAATTCCTTCAGCACATCAGCCCTATGCTCTACCCATGAGAGCATGGACTACCCAGTTACCCAAGTATGTATGAAAAAGGTTAGGCCTGTTCTAACGGACAGGCGTTCAGAAAACTGGTTGTAGTTGCCAAACAATGCTAATCGCATTAAAATTGACGTGTTCAAGAAAAGCGTTCACTAAGGGATGGCGAAGAACACTCAATGACCACACAATGACAACTTTACTACCTATCGTGGTAACGTTTCAACACGGCCAATACACTATACCTCCCATTCCTGTTTTCTTGCAAAGTTTTTGCGCTCGCTACTCAGCTTTCTCTCGAAATGAAGCATATTATATTGAGTAATTAATATAAGGTATAAGATTTTACGTGCCAAAACTCCGATCTTATTTTGAGGCGTGCTGTAGTAGGGGACACAGGAATAATTTTGACCCTCTGAGTTCCTTTAACGTGCTCCTAAATTTAAGCACATGGGGGTCTTCGGAATTCGCCCCCATCGAAATGCGACCACCGTGGCTGGGATTTGATCCTGCGGCCTCGTGCTTAGAAGCCCGAAGCAATAGCCACTAAGCAATCATTGCGGGCGTTCTATTCCTTAAAAGGAGGTTTGGAGGTCTGAGTTAAAATATATTCATAAGTATCATTTGGACGTTGTGCATGTGTACCGGTTAGCCCTTACAAACATTTTTGCAGAAAGTCTACATACAGTCTATAGACATTTGTCTATGAAGTCAACAGACTTTCTGTAGACATTTTTAAACTAGTCTATAGACAGTCTATGGACTTATGGCCATACACTTTTTGTAGACTAGTCTACAAAAGTCTGAGTCTATAGACTGGCTAAGACGGTCTATAGATTAATGAAAATTCACTTTTGAAGACAAATGTCTATAGAATGTCTATAGATAAATGTCTATAGGCTTATATAGTTCTACTCTTGTAGACACAAGTATATGCAATGTCTATAGAGTGTCTATAGACTATTCCGATAGACCAGTTTATAGCCTGTCAGTGGACTTATGGCCTTACACGTCTTGTAGATTGTGGTCTATAGACAGTTCCTGTAGATCAGTCTACAGCTACTCTATACACTTCAGCCTTACAATTTTCGTCGGATATTGTCGATACAGAGTGTTCCATCTAACTTAAATTTAGCGAAGCTGTTCAACGAAATATTAAAAAAGACGGTGTAATAAGATCCGACTTTATGACATATGGCGTAAATGCAGCTTTTCAGAGATCTGACCTGCAGGTGCTTTTATGACAGTATACCTTGCACCGTGTCTTCTTTAACCTGTTATTTTCATTGACCAGCTTGGCTAAAATAGCTGGGAAGCCCGATATACTAGCTAGAGACTACATTTTGCCAA
Organism: Dermacentor silvarum; assembly: GCF_013339745.2. Classification (NCBI taxonomy): domain Eukaryota; kingdom Metazoa; phylum Arthropoda; class Arachnida; order Ixodida; family Ixodidae; genus Dermacentor; species Dermacentor silvarum. The sequence continues at coordinate 134,370,243 of NC_051160.1, read as the reverse complement.
CTATGTTACGGCAGGCCATGCTATTCTGCTTATATATACATGCTCACTGCTGGGGGTCTTAATAAGCAGACTATTGGAAATAACTATAAACATTTATTGTATTCAGTATGCATATGGGAACATACATAGGGAACTGTACATAGAAAAGCATGCAT
>NC_051160.1:134323390-134369988 GCF_013339745.2 Dermacentor silvarum | reverse complement strand
GCGGCAGAGGTCGGCGGAGCCGTGTTTTGTGTCGGGCGAAGCGAGCGCGGCGGTTACTAGGCAACGCGGGGTGACATCATCGCTTCTTCTTCGGCACATGCACGGCTAGGCGATGTTGGGCCAGGTGGTGCGCAGCTGTGGCTTGGTTGTTGCTAGGGAACGGCGCGGAGGTTTTCTGTGGACTTCGGACGTTTCTCTTCCAGCTTTCACAGCTTCGCTGTTAAAACGTCGCGCTATCATTAGTTCAGTTTATTATCAGTTCAACAAACATTCATTGTGTACGGATAGTACGCAGACGGGTGTCCCAAAATCAACGAGTGCAACGGGACCCTCGGCTAAAAAAATTGCATACATGACAAGGTTTGACGCATCAAATTTTAAAAAGTACAAAGAAAACACACGAATGCGCCAAATGCAATACATAATGATAACAAAAAGAAGTACATATTCAAAAAGCATAACTATACAGCAGAACATATTATCGTGCATGAAACCATTCACAAAATTAAAGCATTTCCATTCATGCTTGAATGCATTCAAAGATGACGATTGTTTAAGTGAATGTGGTAAGTCATTCTATATTTTTAACGCTGAAAACGAGGGTGCCATTTTCCCACAGATAGTGTTAAATTTAGGTAGTAGAAAGTTCAAATTATACGCAAACTTAATGCTGTTGGTATTAATGAGTAATCTGCAGTTTACAAATCCGTAAGCAAGCTGTTTGTTAAGTATTAAAAAAGAGAATACTTAACTGATACTTAAACGAGCCAGATAAATGTCTAATAAAGTTAACCTGAAGCAGGCACTGCATTAGAGTAAAAAGAGCTGTTTTGGTACTTATGCGAAAAGCCTGGTTCTGTATGTGTTGAATAGACGAGAGGTGACAATTATAAGTGTTTCCCCAGGAAGCAATACCGTTAGAGGAGAGACTATGCATGAACGCAAAGCATAAAGATACTTATGCGTGTACTGAAAAAAGGGTACATGATTTAATCAGTGCTCTCATACCGAAATGCGGCTTTTGTTTAACAAAATCAATATGACTAGGAATCTTCAAGTTAGGATCTAATTTTATGTGAAGGAATGATACACAGTCCGCTACAGGAATAAGATGACTGTAGGCGGTTGCTTGGGGTGTACACGGCAGCAACGTCTGTGTTGTTTAAAAAATCATGAACTTAGTTTTCACAGGGTATAAAATTAAAAAAAAAAGATTGACCTGACACAATTCTACAACTTTCGTCAATTCATTGTTCAGGTAAGGAGTAAAGTTGTTAAAGCCTTGTCTAACATACAAATAGTGGTATCATCAACATATAGAACATTATTAGAAAAATTAAAGCAATCAGGTCAGTCGTTAATGGAAATACAATATAACAATGGTCCAAATATTGGGGTCTGTGGTGCCCCTTGAGTGCTAACTTAAACTCGGAATATTCCAAGTGCCCGCTACACAAACTGTTTGCTCACGGTCAAGTAAGTAACCCTTTAGAAAAATTAAAGCTGCACCTGATATACCTAAAGATTCTCGTTTGGTAAATAAAATGACGTGATTAACAGTGTCAAAGCTTTAGTAAAATCTAGAAATTCTGAGCTAACGGATTTACCGCTATCAACAGAACACCTTATTTAATCGGTTAATGGCATTAGAGCTAAGCAAGTCGAACTGCCAGGACAGTAACCGAATTGACAAGGTTTCAACAAATTTTGCTACGTAGCTGTTTATACATTTCCGAAATAACTTCTCGATAAGTATTAAGTATGCATCAATCATCTCGCCCTATGGAGTGTGTATCGCGTGAAACATGCAGATGAAGCGAGAATAGCAGTTGGCTTTAGTCACCTTGCGCGAAGCGTCCCTCTTGATCTTCTCCTGCAATTCGAGCAGGTACACGCAGTGCCGGCAAATCTCGGCCGGGGCTAGCACCTGCAGGAAACCTGCATGCACAATTGATAAATGCCATAAATACAGGACGCCAACCAAAGTCGCCATGATGGATATTGATAGCCTAGGGGCCTGTGTAACAGGAATGCAAACCTGACGATGGCCAGTGACAATGCCAGTTTTTATTGCTCGTATTATTAAATTAAATTTGTGCTTAACTTTTAGCTACTTTTAGGCAATCAGTGCCTCGTTATGTTCGGCGGTCATTCTTTTTGCTTCGGCAAGCATTGGTTGCAGGAGTACAAGTTTGACAATGTACAATACTTACACAACTGGAGAAAACCATTTACATTCAATCAGAATCAACTTTGGTGTACCCAAATCCACAAGCAGTGCGAATCAGGAGCGCGAGTGAAAACTTAATAAATATGGCGTACCCCGACTGCTGGGAGACCGTTCAGTGTGGTCCCCACGGTAAAGGCTCATTCACACTCGGCCGACACTGCACCGATTTAGGACTGCCGACTGTTGGCGACAGCGTTTTCCTTCCTGTAAAGCGTTGGTCATCGCGTTTTCCGTCATATAACTGCTGTTGCCAACAGTTGGCAGACCAAAATTGGTGCCGTGTCGGCCTAGTGTGAAGGGGCTTTAACGGCACGAACTCGACGTATACAGGAGGCACCACTAAAGGTTATATGACATTTGTGTGTGTGTGTGCGTGTGGGCGCGTGTGTCTCTTTGTGTGTGTGCGTGTTTGTGCGTGCGTGTCTGTGCGTGTGCGTGCGGTGAAAATAAGCTATTGCTAAGACAAACCAAAATGGCGATTGCGCATGAAGTGTAACTCGCAAAAATGGTCCACGTTCAAAATGCCTTGTCACTAATGGCATCTTCGGATGGTCGTTTCAGATGGTTCGGATGGGAGCGCCGAGAGGCGCTCCAAGTTTTGCCGTCGGTGCAGCCGATAAATTTGGTCGCTTTCCGGTCACGTTTGCCGTGTCACGTTTCCCGGTCTTGTTTCCCTTTCCGGTGGCTGCGCTGATGAAGGAGGACGCTCGGTCTGTTCTCGGCGACGACGATTAAAGTGGGTGACGGCGTTGGCCGCGTTACCGAAGTTTTCCTCGGCTTTCGCTTCCTTCCGTCTGACTGCTCGGAAAAGCACCCGGGTGTTCGGTGGGCGCAAGATATCTCCTATACTTGGATCCAGAGGACCTCCGCAATTTCTTCGCTCGGATTCGAAGGATTACAGGGACCATCCATACAATCCATTAGTGACCTGCGCATTCGATCGAATGCCTTTAGAACATGATTTCGTGCAAACACCTCCCTCGTTTTCTTAAATAAAATTTAGCTCAGAGATTGGCGTGTTTGTCCGCTTCCCATTAAATCAGTTGGAATCATTGTTTGCCTGCTTCGTGCGGAAAGAAATATAAAACATCCTATCTCATGCGCAGCTTGCCATTACTGCACGCACACACGTGCGCAAGTTTGTTCTCCGCCGGCAAGAAATGGCAACATCGAGTGGCCGCTTTCGAGCACTCTATTGCGCTCTCGCAGAGTGATTTACGTTCGTTTGGTCGAAATCGAACGCATGGAATACATTGTCATGTTTCAGTCATAGCGTTCGGAAGCCTGGGAGCGCGACCCCGAACCGACAGAAACTTGATCGCGTGGCCCCGCTGATTGGTCTAGGAGCAGGTAGTACGTTCGGCAGTGGCAGATTTTCTATGGCCCTGATCTCAAGAGGGCTCCACATCACTGCAAACTCAGCTGGAGTGTGGTAGGAACCATTGTAATGCGTCCTAAATGTACGGACATGCCGGGCAAACAACGACGTTTTCATTCTGTTGGTGGGATATCAAAAGTGGATGTTAGCGCAAGGATGCAGCGCCGGATACTTCTAGTCCCATGATCGTTTGCATGAAGTCGGCTCGTTTCTGGTGATGGGTTGTGTGCGTTTTCTGAAATAAGAGCTCGTTGCGCGAAGTATTTGAGGCGGTGTTTCTGTTACTTTAGTGCGCCAGAAGATCGCACCTGTCCTTTTGGCCGTTGCTTGCGCTATTTCCGCATTTGTCGTATTAGGTGTGTCTTGACTGTTGGTGTTGAAGACGTCCTCGACGATGTTCATTCCTAGAAAAACGACATATTGGCCGAGTTGTTCTTCGGCTCAGATGACTAGTGCTTAGCTGTCTTTTTTTTTTTTTTGTATTGTGCCTGCTTTTTCAATGGCACTCTTTTTCGACATCGTCGTCGTCTGTGTCGGAATCGTCCTTGCGTTAACCGAACTTGTTCTTGGAGTTGCTGGGACAACGCTTTCTGCTGTGGGCTGTCTCGTGGTGAAGTCCACGTCTGAGTTTCTTGAGAAGCCACTTCTAAGGATGCCATCCATGTGACTTCGTGCTGAGCAGATATTTCTGTTTGTTGGCAATGTGTGGCATCTGGTGCCCCCGATGCTTCTGCAATGTCAGTGGTTTGTTGAGCTCTTGCAAGCGCAAAAGTGTTTATAATATTCGAAGCTGCTTGAACTTTAGTGTGAGCTGTTCATCCGCTGCTGATGAAAGGGCATTGTCTACCATGTGAAAAGAGCACATGTTGGCGGTCGTTTCGTTTTCACCTATTGTCGCATAGCAAGCCGGCTTAGATTCATCACAATTAGTAATAGTATCACTTGAGATGCGGCGTTGTTTTGCAGCCCTGGAAGTGTCTCGTGACGCGAAACCTGGTGGTGGGCCATGCGTACAAGACAACGGTCTGAACGCGTCAGATGGTTCAGGGACATGATTCCTGCGGCGTGTCGAGAGCGTAGACGAAGATTGCGCTGTGGTAGTTATCATCATGCTAGGTGTTTGTTTGTGCGTCGTCTTCTCGCGAGGATCATGACATGAGAAACTCATCGATGATCTCCTCATACGAGACCTTGTTTAGCACTGATGATGATTACTAAGTGGAAGCTGCTGGTGACAGCAGCGACAAAGTTGAAATGCCTCTAGTTGTTGGTTAAAAGAGGGATCTGCAATGTATACGTGAAATCGGATGATCACCTCTGCTTTAATTTTCGTCCACGATTCGTCGTTTTCGAAGATGTGCGCAAGGTAAAAGCGGAAGGCCTCACCGGTGACGCATTCGTTGAAGTTGGTGACCATATCCCGTTGCGACCATGATACCGCGGATGCGTGGAGCTCGAAGAGGCGGAACCAGTCTTCCACGGGCCCATCGTCCACTGATCCGGTGTACTTGGATATGTCCAAGGCTTGCGGTGATGCGGTCAGGATGCTGGTTGGTGTTGGTAAGGTAGCTGTGCGCTTGCGTTTCACACTGTGGCGTGGAAGACTTCCATGTTGATGTGCGGCTGATGATGTGGCTGCCTGGTCTTCTCCCTGTCGGCTTGTGTGACGCGAGCAGGAGGTTGCGGACGTGATGATGATGTCTCAATCAATGGCACAACCCACTGTGGGGGATAGGCCACGAGCCGGGTGGACGGAGACAAACATGGTAGCCCGAACACTTCCTTTAATCTTCATCTTCCTCTTTCACCACCATTACACCGCACCATCCTTGTGCGTTTCGTCATAGATACATATATATATATATATATATATATATATATATATATATATATATATATATATCCCTTGAAAAAGGTCGGTCCACCGACCGAAACTGTTGGGTACATAATAAACCTAAGATAACCGCGAAGTTGTGCTTCTGATTTTCCTATATATATATATATATATATATATATATATATATATATATATATATAAGGCACCATGTTGAAAGTTTTTCGCATATGGTGCTTTACATTGTGATATTTTTGTTGCCGAGCCTTCCGCGCTAGAAAGGCACGCGCGCTTGCCATGGTCTTTATATACTTCACCTGCGACCTACGGGCGGAGGTGCTGGGTACAAGCATTCTGGCCCAGTTTTCGACGCTACTCCAGGTACTTTGGAGATGGCCCTCACAGCTAGAAAGAGCCGCCGCCTGCAATGACTGCCTCCACCAGTATGTCACGGGTGAAGTACACGAACAGCTCGCAAAACCAGAGTCTTCCCGAGCAATAGTTCAAACGTGTTCTTTTCTTCTTCTATGCCAAGCCGGTACCTTTCTAGCGCCGAACGCTCACAGGTGACATGTGGCAATACACTGCCACGTAGCTGGACAGAACCAAGCTAATGTTGTTTACCGTCGCTTGGAAAAACCCACATTATTTTTGCATTCCGCATAATTACATAACTAGTATTAATTATTCAACTTCTGAAGTATTATATTTAGATGAAGTGTCAATGAGTAAATTATAAAGCAACATGAGAAACTCCCGATACAGCTTTCTATTGCTCCATACGTGCTAAATTGAAGTGTTTTTCCGAGCTTGAAAGAAGCCCGCGAATACACGCAAACTGCCTCGAGCGGCCAGTCGCACGGCAATTTTGCGTGTATTTGCGGGCTTCTATACATATAAATTTGTATGACCTAATGACCGCCTATATTTGCGCCTTGACGTAGGACATAAATGTTAAACCAAATTAATAAAAAAAACTACTGTTCATTTAAATGTTGCACTATACCTACAGGCAGCACAATACATCAAGGGCAAGGTGAGGTAGCAGCCATTACATTATGACTTGCCTCAACTGCACCAGTAAGGCTCCAGCGTTAGTAAATTGTTAGTTACAAGTTCGTAACTGTCTGTGAGAGGTGGGAACTGCTGTTAAGAACTCTTTTCTTGCAGTTACAAATGTCTTACAACATTTTTTTAAGTGCGTATAGCAAGGTTGGTGGGAATGCGGCTGTTGCCGCGGTCACGGAGAAAGAAGTATTTGACTGCGGCCAGGGCATTGAGTAATTAGTCATCCAACATTCAATCATCCGCAAGGAAATGTGCCTTCACTCACCCTTAATGTCTACACTGCCCACATTTATTATCCAGACTGGATGTCCCTTCGGATTGCAGTCGAGGATGCCTCCCGGAAAGTGTTCGCGCATCACCTGCAAGGAACCATCTGTCAATATCTTTCTACTATATTATATCGGTATGAGAGAAGCAAGTGGTATCATGGTGTTGTGCTCCTGGGACCCTATTCTGAAGAAGACGAGTCAACAGAAGTTGACATCGAAGAAAGACAGGAAACTTCTTGGGCGCATTAGTCTACCACAAAGTTTGTTGTTTAGAACACTTTCATCAGCCCACATTTTTCGTTAAGTAAAAACACATTTCCGGTTGTGTTTTTTTAGCCGCGCGCTGTTTGAATGAGCGCGTTTGGTTTTAACTTGGACACTTCTTGCGCTTATTGGGCATTATTACTGTTTCGTACTTATCTGTACGCTAGCTTGCTTCAACTTTCTCGTTCCAAGCTTAATTTGTACGGTTTTTTTCGTTGTCCTGTGTGCGCTAGAAGGCCTGAAATCGCCTTAATTTGACGCAAGTGGCCATAAAGTGGTAGCCACATATGCAGATTTCACGAACTCTAAATCAATATGAAGTCGCCAAAGAAGGCCTTATCTTCAAAAAAGCACTTCCGCTAGAATTGTCCGTAAGAGCAGATGACAGCCAATTGGGATGTTGGAGATATCATTAGCGAAGACGGCCTGCCAGTGGCAAACTTCCAATAGAAAACTTACGAGGATTCGGCCCCTGATTTCCGGCCGCGGAAGTATACACCTTTTAGAGCGAGCCGTCTGAGCACCGCCACCAGGGGCCACCACAGGCCAGCCACCAAGAAAAGCCTTCCTAATGAACAGCAAGCAGGCATCAGCCACCACCCGCAGCTCCAGCAACGTTCTTCGGAGAGGCCTGGAATCGCTTTATTAATACTGTTTACTTAAAATGTGGAAGAGCAGAGGAAAGACGGACTAACGATATGAACTGCAACAACTGCGAGACAGACTTGAATGTGCGGGATAAGACTGCGTGCGAGCTTCGTCCACCTCAGATGTTCAAGGAATGCCCATAATATACGACCGTTCGTCCTCCGCACCTTTCCGCTAGGCCAAGCACAACAAGCTCTACGGCCAGCGCTGGATAGCCAATGGCCGGCCATGACCCGCATCCGATTGCCGGCAGTGACGGCCAGGCTAAAACCACCTGCAGCAACAACATAGCTTTACCGCCACCGCTGGTACAAAATATAACAGAACGTTGAACATTCCCTCCAATTTTCTCATTGACACTTTTCATCTAATTATAATATTTGAGAAGTTGATTAATTAAGTAAGGCTAATTATGTACTTAGGTGGAATGCAAGAAATAATATCTTCAAGCGACGGCAAACAACATTACCTTGGTTCTGTCCAGCTACGTGGCATTTGCATATTTTAAAAGTATGACTCAAGTTACGTAGGACACTCAGTACGTGACAAGAGCGCATGAACTGTGGGCCGCACGCTTCAAAAGCTCAGAAAGCGACACGTTCACTGCTGCAGTTTTCGTAATCAGCAGACCTCTGTGACAGTTTGAAGGCCGCACGTGCCCCCCGGATGCACGCACGCTGAGTGTTCACTCTCCTTTCTTTCTTTTGATCACATAAGCCCCATTCAAGGCCTCCCCGCGACGTGCCACCCCCCCCCCCCCCCCCCCCCCCCCCGGTCTGGTTAGTCTCTTTGAATTTCCTTTGACATGCTCCCCCTAATCTACTTATTATTATTTATTTATTTATTTATTTATTTATTTATTTGTTTGTTTGTTTATTTATTTATTTATTTCCTCGGTGCTTACACGCCAGCGACTCGGCACCGAAAAGACACTAAAACATTAACAGCGTCGAAGTGAAAGCTTCATTCCTTCCGTAAAGTAGTGTAGAGAAATTCACTACACAGGAACGCCCTGCCTGAATGCACATTTGTCTTTGCTTTTTTGTAGTCTAATCACAGAAGCTTGTGAAATCAGTGACTGTTGTCCATACTGATGACAGAAACAGTCAACTTTCTTTTAGAAATTGCTCTCGAAGGCGGTTTTTAATTGTTTCGGTCACCATAAGTAACACCTGTTATCCTTCTCACCAGCGAGCTTCGGACAACAGTCCAAGCTTCACTATAGCCTCACCGAGTAGCAGTGCCTTTCCAAGTGTTTTCTGAAGGTCAGTGGGCGCCGTCCCATTGACCACCATGCAGCCTATTGGTACGCTAACCCTCATTATGCAATGCCACATGAGGTGCTTGCACCAGTCCTTGAAACGTATGGGAACCGTGAAGCCTCTGTTCTATAGGAACAAAAAGCCGTCAAGCTGGATCGATAAAGTTAAAGGGCACTCGTTAGTGCAGATGGCGCTTATTCATTACGGCATAGAGCAAATTGCAATGGCGTATTGTGGTACAAAGTGAAGATGAAGTGTAAGGTGAAACACAGGCCTTTACGAACTCACCTTGGGCACCTGATACTCAGTGAGCAAGCTGTCCACGTCAAACTGCTGGCGCCATCGCAGGTGCTGTTTGAAAAGAAAAAGATCCACATGAGACAGGGACTGCGTGTCCGCAAGGGCGCACTCGCGTGACTCACCTGACGAAACATATGCTCAGCCCGGACGGTGTCGAACTCACGTGCTGCGCATACGCAATACGTCACATAAGGTATGGCACACAAGTACGCAGAAACGGGGTGCTAGAGCTGTGCAACACCGGTCTGCGCGGTTAACAGTGAATTTCCTCCTCCCAACGAAAGCATCTTTAAGACCCCAACAAATGCTTTTGCCTATGTGCTAGTGCTAACATCAGAGGTTGAGGCCAGGGCCAGGGCCAGGGTTTTACGAGCGAAAACCAGTTCTGATTATGAGGCACACCGTAGTGGAGGGCTCCGGATTAATTTTCACCACCTGGGGTTCTTTAACGTGCACTACAACGCAAGCACACGGGCGTTTTTGCATTTCGCCTCCATTGAAATGCGGCCGCCGCGGCCGGGATTTGATCCCGCGACCTCGTGCTCAGCAGCGCAACGCCTTAGCTGACTGAGCCACCGCGGCGGATAAAGCAGAAAATTGTCCAACGGCTGGCTTCTAACAGAGGACCTCTAGAAGCCCGTTACTGTTACAATTATGCCCCCCCCCCCCTCAAAGGCGTTCCTCGTAATCAGATCGTAGATCGGACATGTCAAATCACGAAAATATTTAAAATTAATTACCACGTCCGCATGGCTCCAAATCTGGGCCAATCCTGAAGATATGCAGCAGATACATTTGAGTCCGACGCTGCTCCTAACCCATTCACGCGAGGAGTGACGGGATAAAGTTCGGTGCGCAATGAGCCCTCCCCTATCTCACCCGCAACTCGCTCAGGAAGACTGTCTTTCATCGACTTCCACTGGAGGCTGAATTGGTCGAATCGCCTACCAGCTTTTTTTAGTTCTTTCTTTTATCTCTCTTATATTGAGTGCTCAAGCTCAGATTCAAGTGACATCGAGGCCTAAGTTGTGCCGAAACCACCGAAAAAATATTTCACGTCGCACGATAAATTATTAGGCAACGCTGCGTATTAAGAAGAGTCGGACGCGGCGACTATTTTTACCGTGAAACGCTGTATCTATTGAACGTGCGTGCGTTTTCTATATGGAAAATGTTGGCTTCAATTTTTGACTACGTAATGGGATAGCTGGGTCTGAGATAGCCGATAGCTACCCATTCGTCAACAGTTTATAAACAACACGAACAAGCACAACCGACAACTACTGTATACTGTGTAGATACATCTGTCTTCCAGTCTAATAAATCTCTGACGAAAGCATGTATTTATGAGCACTTTCTTTTCCTCTTCTCTCTGCCTGTCATCTTTGTGTTCCTCTTTTCCATTTTCCCGGTGTAGGGTAGCCAACCGGCCGTTTTGACATAAGAACCATCTTGAAATGGCTCGCAACGGGACGGCACAACAGAGAGGAAGACTAACGCAGGGTTCGTCTTCCTCTCGGTTGTGCCGTCCGGTTGCGCGCCATTTCAAGATGGTTCTTGTGTCAAAATATCAAGTAGCCCAACATGCAACTCTTTTAAACCGGACGCTATTCTGGTTAACCTCCCGGCCTTCTGTCTTCCTCCTCCTTCCTCCTAGGAGCCCTTTAAAGCAACGGGCAAAAGCGCAGCTGTGTGCGATCGGGGGTTGTAGCTTTTCTGATTGCAGGTAACAGAATGAATAGGGTGACTTGGGCCGGTATTTTGTAGCGATGCCTTTCCGACTGCTAATGACTTTTCGCGCTTATCGCGCTTTGTCAGTGGTCAGAGCGACGGTCCACTCGCGTTATCAAAGGGATCAGCCGGCCGTGAGCGGTGGATTACAAGACTAGCATAGAATAAGTCATAAGGCATCGCTACAAAATACCGGCCTTGTGCAAGATTCTTGATGAGGTTGTTTCTGCGGCAGATTTCAACCTAACTGCACTTCAGGATTCTCACTACGAAGGATAAGCCACGTTCAAAGTGAAGGCCCGCCTTCACTTTGCACGCGTTTCATTTAGGCATGCCCTGAAAAAAATATTGAGGAAAGTATCGCAGTTTTAGTGCGATAGCTTTCCTGCGGTGTTCTGTTTCTGTTTCACACATTGTCTAAAGCTTGGCATACATTTTCTATTAAGGGCTTTCTCCTGTCATCTTAAGCAAAAAAAAATTTTACCCTTATGACGGTAACACTTCCACCCTTCATTACTGCAGTATTCATGCAGCATGAAAAATTCAAATGCAACGATGCCGTTGTAGCAGATGATACAAGCAGCGATAATAAGGTTGCATAGAACATACGAGAAGAGACAAAACAATCGGTGGCGTGACACCTGACACTACGCTACACATTCAAGCAATAACTCTAATAGTATACTATATAGCCATGCTCTGAGTGCCATGGCTGGCCCGGCCATCAGCTGCATATATTTTAGAAGTTAGACTGACCAGCCTTCGTATATGAGATGTATCTGTCTACACTTACGTCGGTAGTGAAGCTGCCCACAAATGGTAATCCAGGACAACAAACGGAAAACATACTTCGTTCACAATGGAGCATCTTTGAGTTTACCCTATTAGGACAAATTCTGTTTACAAAAAAAATGTCTCTCAGCCTATAAAGAACAAAAATCTTTCAAATCAAAGCATATCTCTAGTTTTGGTCGTAAAATATTCTGTACGAAATAAAATAAATTTACTCTTTGCTTTTGTCTTTCTTGCTCAGTTATGTTTGGCAGGGCAAATTACGGATTCACAGCACGGTATTACTCACCTCGTAACCATCGCAGCAAGTAGGCGTCGGTGTCGTCCGGGCGCCGGACATCCGCCACCGCCGCGCGAAACTGCGGAAAGTTGTAGACCAGCGTTTGTAGTCTCTGCAGTGTGTGTGTGCTTCTTAAGTCCTGTCTGACTGTGCTGGTGGCATGTCGCCTATAGTTAATTCGCACAACTATTCCATAAAACTGCAATACTTAAAGTAGGAAACGACCTGGCATGTCGAGTGCAAAAGGGAAACTTCCACATGCTACATTTTTCTGACGCGTGTGAGCATACGCATTCGATAACATGGCCAGAATAATAAAGAGTATTAGCTTGCAAGTATAATTACCGCTCACGGAATGTTCGTGTATAGTGGCACAAACGTGAGCAGCCTTACGGTACCTGGGTTGGTGCGGCCAACTTGTGGCGCTGAGTTTACCCAGAGAGGGCAATGAATTGTTGTTGCAGTAAGTGAACATAAATGCTAGTAATCTGCTAATATAAAGTGTCGGAAACAATGCGACAGGCAACATACAGTCCCTTTTGCTTTATGTGTAGCTCGGACGACAACACCCATGAAACCCAAACATGTTTCGTGTGTTGGTGAACAAAGTGTCACCAAATGCCACTACCAGCGCTCTTACACAGTAAAAGTTTTTACACCCAGAAGGGTGTAAATAGGCTTGTCGCAGAGACGACACCCTAAGGGTGTAAGTTAGCACCTATTTTACAAGGTGCCTTTTCGGCACACCCTAAAACAAGGGTGCCCATGTAAAGAAACTGTAGGGTGTTGTGACAACACCCCAACCGACGGGTGGCAGCTACACCCTTCATTTATTTTTCCTTATTTAACACCCACTGTGGAGGGTGCCAGATGGGTGTACAGCCCCTGTACCAGATGTCAAATAGCTTGAACCTAACTTTAAAGTGGAACACTTTATAGATGAATGAGACCTATGGTATATTGCTTACAGTTGCCTGAACTTAAATGTTTTTTTAAGTTAAATTATAGTTAAACAATATATATGTATAATGCATGTGGAGATTTAGAATATTATTCCATGAGCCGTGCTTTGAAAAGTGCATGTTGTCTCATGCAGGAGTTCAATATGCATCATGGTCTCAGTCATCGGAGATGTATCACTATTTTTTTTAAAATCTGCTCAAGCTATACAATTCAAACACAAGTTATACGTATCGTACACATGCACTATACACACACAAAAACATCACATTTAGCATGTCTTAGATCTCTGGCTAATATGTATTCTGCTTCACTCCATGGACATGCAAAAGAAGTCACTGCTGCATTCGTACAAGAACGTAAAGCTTAACTAAATGGTGAAGCATATATATGAGACCTATATGTAACAATTTGAAAAGAAAATGTGAATGAACTTTATTGTATTTCATACAAGGAGCAATAAAATACAAACATTATTTGTAAAGTATCACTGCAGTTAACAATATACAGTTTGCAACTGATCACAGTAATTCACATGGATCACAGTATATCTGTGGTATATATACGTGTAAACTGAGTACAAGTGAGAGAGTACGAGTGAGTAAAAGCAGAGCAGCCATTTGCAAACAAACTGTGTGGTGGCCTTCACACAAAAAATTATAGTACATTAACAGAGGTGACACCACGTATATATCTGCTCTTCATCTGTGCATATTTCACCTGAGTACACAATAAGATTTGTTCAACAGTAATATCACACAACTCTGTAAGGGTGTTTCTTTCAAACACATTGCTGATATGTAAAAACAGCCATTCTGAAATAAAACAACGGTTCCTTTAGAGACATGCCACCAGCAGTGTCGACCACGAGGTTATGGGTGATACATGGTAATTAGTTGCTAAATAACAAAAATAAAATACAGTTTATTTTTAGTTTGAGTGGACTCATCGTAATTGGGAAATTGAAGCAAGCTCTCTGCACAACACATATAGACTTCAGAATCTGGAAAAAATGCATTTACCCACACAACTGCAGCACGATGAACTTTGGCTATCACAGCACGCGAAACTGTACCCGAGGCTGCAGTGAGCACAAAGACGCGCCCTTCGAGGGGAGGTTCTGCTCACATCACCCAACAGTGGGCAGCAATAGGGATTTGTGCAGTGTGCTGGTAGCCCGCTTCTGGGCGACGTAAGCAAAATGTTGCCTTGAGTTTCAGCAGCATCTCAGTTTCAGTTTCGCGTGCTCAGACAGCCTAAATTCATCACGCCACAGTTCTGCGAGTAATTGTATTTTTCAAGATCCAAAAGTTCACATGTCTTGTGCACAGAGCTTGCTTTAATTTCCTGGTTACAATGAGTCTGCTGAAACTAAAAGATATATTAGATTGTTAATTAGCAACTAATCACCAGATATCAGCCATCCACCCATGGTCGGCACCACTGACAGCATTGCTGTCTTCTAACGAGCCGTCCTTGTACTTCAGAACGACTATTTTTAAATATTACGTAAATTCTTTGTAGAAACACCAGTATATGTAGTATATAAGCGACTAGCTTTCACTCGGATGAGGCATTGGCAACACATGTACAAAAAATAAACGAGCTAAAGATACTACAGCCTGCCAGCAGATTCATAAAGGTTAAGCAAAGGCTCCCGGTATTCATTACAATGTAACAGTACTTCAGCCTGATAATTGTTCCACGCAACATTGTTTTACAATCCAAAACTTGTAAAAACCTTGTAAAACCTTATAAAGATAGGATACTCTGTTGCGTTTTGACTAGTATGTCAGGCCTCAGCTGCTAAGTTATACATAATAAACATAAAACATAGTTCATAAAAGGACAGTCAAACCACAAAAACTTTCACTTGTATCGGAAAGGTTACACAATGTAACACATGCGCAAAATATAAAATATTGACCAAGCAGCATGTTACGAAAAGTTGAGCACTGGCTGCCAGTGTTGATGTGCCCTATAAGGGAATACAAACGTTAACAGTTGTATCATGCAGTACTTATAAGCTGGGACATTGAAACCTGGCTGGCAAATAGGTTTATAAACAAACTATGTTAAGGAAGAGCAAGCAAGCTATAATCTTTGTATAAAACTGCTGACAATTGTTTCACACACATTAATGTTAAGGCAGACCTCATTAGAACTAGACGTATTGTAATCTTCTTTTCAGCACATAGCAACACCCAGCAACGTTTTCGATAAGTACGTGCAGACTACAGTACACCACGTTTGTTTTTTGCTGACCTACACTTGGGCACTATTACATTGTCTGTCAAGTCATCAGAACAAAAAAAGGTGCAGTCTATAGGTGGTTGGCACAAGCAGCGGAAGAAGTTACTGCATCATGCTATGATCGTGATCAAAAAGAAAGAAAATGATACATTAAAAATTGCACAAAACTATTGCTCAAGCTATTGCACAAAATTGTCAGGCTAGCATTCGTATGGTAACGTCCATGAACCTCGGTGTCGCATTGCCTGCACAACTCTGTTCACAAACTTTGTAACAACCACTTGGCATTATTACATTCAAACCAAAAAACAATCGTTCCAGTACTGCACTGGTGCTGAAGTATTTAGGCCCATATACTATGTTCAATACAAAAAATGCACTCATGATTGCGATGACCCCTTCCTCCGCATTTTTGACCATGAACAGCCACTCCTTGTCGACACAGAGGTGGAGAAACCTGCCTGCTCCAGGTTGTGGCCAGAATACACCCCACAGGGGGTGAGTGGAACCCTCTCGTCCTGCAATGACAACAAAGAAAGCTTACTGATCATGAAAGTATATTAATGCTTTTGTGTAAGCACCATATAAAGGGGTTGCTATGCTTGTCACGGAGCGGCATATTTTCGAGATTTCGAGTGGTTTTGACGCCAATTAACGGCCGCCAAAAAAAAACGTGATCCTCACTGTGCGGCGTATAATTTCGAGAAGGCCACAGGCCGATTAATGGGCGTCAAAAATGTCGTGGCCCCACGGGGTGGCATCTCGTTTCGAGACATCGACACGCCGATTAACGGACCTAGAGGTGTGCGTCCGTGTGGTGCATGCAGTGCCGGGGCTCGACCTTGGAGAGAGGGCAATCTACCATCCTTCGTCCATGCTGAAAGGGGCACAGCCAAGACTTTTGGGGGGAGTCATGAATTAATTAGGTGAACTCTGCATACCGGCAGTTCCCCTACATAGGGAACTAGAGAAAGGAGAGGCTATTTAAGTGCACGTTTTGGTCCAGCTAATTAGTCTAGAAGCTGAACCTATGTGCTGCTGAGAAGCCATCAGGGGGCTAGTGCCGTCCAGTATCTCCTGGGCTGCCTGGCCACGTCGGAATTCCGAGGAACTAGTTGACGAACGAGACTACAAACCAACGTCTGCAACAAAGCTCACGGTAGATCGCCTTAAGTTAGCTCAACCTGCTTAAGAGAAGACGTCAAATCTAGACTCCCGGGAAATCCAGCCCAGCAATTGCAGCCACCTCAGCAAGATCGGCCCGCCAGCATTCTTCCGGAAAGCTTCGCGCGCCGACTTCACGGTTTATGGTCTTGCTGCTGCCCGGCCACGCGTATGACATCGTTGTTTTCTTTTGAACATTTTAGTGAAATGCTGTTATGTGTTATTCTTGTATATTTGATCCGCGCCCTGTTTCATATGTATATGTATTGTTAATTGCTCATCACATTTCTCCGTCATCATTGTGTTTCAGGGGCGCTATAACGTAAAAAGATTCCAAACTGTTTTGATTCCAATTTCTGCAATCAGCCTCCACGATTGGTCAAAACATTTTCAAGCCACTCCCAACTTCGCCTGTCTGTCACGTCACGAAAACCGCGACAGCTCCCCATCTGATATAACGTGTGCACACTGATTATGCATGATTAAACCGCAAAAAAGAAAATAATCATTCCTGATTCGACGCCTTTTCACCATTAGCCCTCTGCTATTATCCAATGTTTTCTGGATACGCCCACTTCGCCTATCTGTCACGCGACCTCACAAAACTGCGAAAACTCACCACGTCAAAGTGACGTGTATGCGAAAAAAATGAATTATGCCGAATAAAACGGAAAATTTCTCTTAATAGCCACAGACTGCCCCATTCCGAAAGGAATAAAAGATGGCTGCCCGCGGATCACTCAGGCTCTCGCTACTCGTACCTGCCGGTGAGCATGTAATTATTTGCGCATGATAAACATTTTTGTGTATGAGTAAAACGTTATCGAGCCTTTTCGCCATGCATACAACATCGCTCTGCCAACTCTTCCTTGCTGAGGATCCGTTTTAGCGGCATTCTTATTCTTCCATTGCACGCTGCCGCGATTTTCGACCAGCCACCGCAAGCTAAGTAAGGCGAAGCGGACCAATCGGAGAAGCTGGCACCACCCTCTTCATGCGGTTATCTGTTTTCACTGTGCTGGCTCGGCCCCATCGAAACCCTCTCCACTAGAGCGTGCTCCTCTTGTCAGCCAATTAGATAAGAAAAACCGCTGAGTATAAGCAATGTTATTGGTTTTCAAAGCGAACAAAGGTGACCTCCTATAAACGAGGAGAGTGCTTGATTGAGTTGTTCAGACAACGCCGCGGGTCACCGCCCGATGCTTGCATCGGTGGTTATGTAAATTTGACATCAGGAGTTTGCAATCAAAACTGTTTGGAATCATTTTATGTTATAGCGCCCCAGGTGTGTTTGTATTGTGTCTTTTTTATTATTTTATTTTATTAATTGTGTATACTTATCTGGCGATAAATATCTGTTTTTTTTTGTTTACTCCCGACTCTTGACTCTTTCACTCTGTTCGCTTGAGTACGGAAGACCAACCGGCTTGTATACCCCATCGATTGACTTCGCGCCGACGATGAACGGGTGACAGCTATGACACTTATGCAAGCAAGTATAATGCCATGCAGCCTTAAGTGCAAACAATGTAGGCTGTAGAGAAGCTTAACACAACCCAGCATTATTCGAATAACCTGTGTAATCCAAGCAAGGTCATTTTTGCAGCATAGATGCGCCTCACATCGAGTGCAAGAGCAGTTCAAAATTGTTCGTTTGTTCATCCTTACGTTTTGTATATTGACTTATGATTTAATTGCCGTTTTTTTATTATTTATACATGTATTGTTGTTGTTCTTCCTAACATGTACAGCACTTATTAATGATTATATCGACCCCCCCCCCCCCATGTAATACACTCTCTGTGAGGGCCTTTACCGGTAGCATGAATAAATAAAAATGAATAAATAGCTGGTGAAATTAGGTAGCATGTCAGTTCACATTAAAAAAAAACCATCTGGATCTTTATACAGGTGCCAAACTGTTTCTACGATTGAAGCCATTTGAGGAATTACAGCATTGTTTAGATCCGATTTCATTAACAAAAATGTGAAGGAACTTACGTCCTCATGTACAAATAGCGCTGGCACTGCTGGTTGTTCCTTCCCATTTGAAGCAATTGTCCTCAGAGTTGCAACAGCAAGGAGGTCTGTAAACAGATGACAATTCGTGTTAGCTTCAATGATCACACGGATATGTGCAATACAATTGCACAAAATTCTTGTTCTGTTTTACTTGTAAAACCTCTGTTTACCTTTGATTCAACAATATCTTTGTTTTATAAAAGTGCTGAATATAGCAATCACAAAGCCAGAGGTTATAATCGTCACACAGAAAATTTCGATCGCGATCGAGGGGACCGCACTACCATGTAGATCAAACGTGGTAAATTCCTCGTTGGCGTAACCTATTCTCCGCGCACAGGCTCGGTATTTCGGACAGCCATTCCCGCGCCTGCGGGTCAGCCATGCCAGATTATACCTTTCTCACGCCTTACGGCGCTCTACCTTCAAAATACCATCACTGATTTTCCCGGGGGAGCAGTTTAGGCATTTTCTTTGAGTTAATATGTTTTGAAAAGTCACGGAGAGCATACGGAACGACCAACCGGCTTGTATACCCCGTCGATTGACTTCGCGCGAACGACGAACGGGTGACAGCTGTGACACTTATGCAAGCAAGTATAATGTCATGCAGCCTTAACTGCAAACAATTTAGGCTGCAGAGAAGCTTAACACATACGAAAAGGCTGGCATGAGCGAAAATACTGCTCCAGGACAGTAGCCCCGGTCTCCACTACGGCCCCTACTGCTCCCCCGGGAAAATCAGTGATGTTATTTTGAAGGTAGAGGCGCGAGAAAGCTATATAATCCGGCATGACTGATACAGCACGAGCGCCGCAGTCGTGAGTATGTCCATCCGACGTAACGCGCCCGTGCGAGAATAGGTGACGCCAACGAATAATCTACCCCGAACGTAATCCTTTTTCCCATTCACGCGTCCTTTTTGCCGTAAGACGCCGTTTACTGGCATTTTCTAAACAATATTTCTGATCGCGACGCCGGCTTACCACATACAAACAAGATGACAACGGGCTTACCTCGTGAGCAAGTTACGAGCACGTAGACTGTTGAACATCCGTTGAGGGGGTAGCGCTGAGCCAACACGGCTGAGCTCAGCGCTACCGTTGAGGGCAGGCTTTCCGTATCCAAGCATGCACATACGTGCACCTGAACACACGACTTCTTCGATGCCATTGCGTGCAGAGTTTTGTAGACGAAGTGAAACACATTCAGCACAAATATCCCCGCGCTATGACGGCACATCACGAGCACACACGCGCACGTCACACAGCGACAAATTCGGAACTTCGCCATTTTGAACATGCCGAGAGTCAACCAGCGTAACCATCCATCGCTTCTGTTCTTCGCTCCCGTTGCGTCAATCTCTGTTCCTTGGGGCCTTGCTCCACTCTTGAGTACAAATCAAGACATATTTACGGTGAACTAACAATCTGCACAACATAAAACGATAAAAGCCGACTGACTACACATTCGCAGCTGCATCAACCGCTTGTTAGATCCTTCGAGACCGGAGGCGCAGCGCACGGTGCCACCTGGTGCCGCGCTCTGTGAGCACGGAGAACAAATCAGATTCGGTTTCGTTTTCCAGTTTATGCTGTAGTTGCTGGAACTGTAAAATTATTGCTCGACAAATTATTTAACTCTGAAAGAGGATAACGCTTCCTCTTCGACAAGGTAGTGCAGTTTGTTCAAAGAGATAGAAAAAGCAAGGAGAGGAAAGGCAAGCAAGTCAACCAGACAAGCGTCCGATTTCCTACTGGGGATGGCAAACCCCAGTGCCCCTGTGTTGCAATGCAGTGCACTGCAATCTATCTAGTGTAGTGCTAATTTGGGGTGGTTGGTGCATGTAATGAACGGGTAAATAATGAGTTGTGTCATAACTTTTTATCAATGTTAGAACGTATATTTTACGAGGACTGATATCCATAAAAATACTTTTTCATTAATATTTTGATAGGGCATATTGTTATTTCAATATTGAAGCGAGACAATATGTGAAGTTTAGCCATTTGACAGAATGCTGTCAGCGGCACCAGCCTCGCAAATATACACCTGAATAGTGTCGCATAATGCACTGGTGTTCCACATATATGCACCAAAAAGCTTTTCTCGAAAAATAGAAAGGAGAACGTCATGCAAGCACTTTTCGAAGGAATATCTTAAAAACTTGATTCGCTCACCAAGTTCGCACTTACTGGGTGCATTTTGCGTACAGGCTGACTTGAATTTTGTAATTACCGCATGCTCTTTAAATTGAAAATGAAAGCTAGCCGACTGCAATAAGTACATATGGATTTTAATACTTTACGATAGATACACTTAACATGAATTGCCTTGAACACTGTACTACCGAATAAAGCGCCTTTATTATCACCAATGCTCTGGGCATGTTATATATAGCCTTTGTCGAAGACGCATGCGCACACATGTGTGTACGCATACATATTTGTGCGTCACTTACACCCTTCTTGAGCATAAAGAAACACCCTTGGTGCCAATCGGAGGGTGCAAAAGATGTACGCACCCTATATATAGGGTGTAGTATTGTAAAATAATGACAAACGGGTGTGAAAGGGTGTAAACAAGGGTGTTAAAAGTAAAATACACCCTTTTTACACCCTTTTGGGTGTAAAAACTTTTACTGTGTATACACCTCAAAAATTGACCTCTCCAGGCATCCGACCTTATCTAACCTCGAACTCACTGATGATGTTAAGGTCAACAAGGTTCACCTTGCAGTAGAGTAGCAGTCTGGGTCAGTTGGTACATACTGAATAGTAAAAACCAGTCAAAAGACGAAGGACAGAGAAGAGACGCGGCATATACGCGACGACTGGACTAACAACTGTGCTTTATTGAAAAACCCCGTCTCTCAGGAAAACCCGGCAAGCATGCGCAGCTGAAAAGCCGACACCCACACACAAACCAAGGTGATTGCAAAACGCCACGTAGCTAACGCCAGTGCGATAGGAAACTAAGTTCCTTCTGCACCTCTCTCTCACTGATGCAGAAGGAACTTAGTTTCATATCGCACTGGCGTTAGCTACGTGGCGTTTTGCAATCACCTTTGTTTGTGTGTGGGTGTCGGCTTTTGAGCTGCGCATACTCGCCGGGTTTTCCTGAGAGACGGGGTTTTTCAATAAAGCACAGTTGTTAGTCCAGTCGTCGTGTGTGCCGCGTCTCTTCTCTGTCCTTCGTCTTTTTACTGGTTTTTACTATTCAAGGTTCACCTCACTCACAGAATATCTGCCAATCGCCTACCTCGCCTCAATCTCGCACCTCACTTTGTGAGATTGAAATCACAATGAGGTTGAAGCTCACGAGTAGGTTTACTTGCTCGCCTTTGCTCATGAGTAAGTTTGCCGCCCTGAGTTATACAATAAACTGTCAGTGTCTAATCATGGAAACGGGATGGCGTACACCGAAAACTTACCACAACAACAGCGTGAGCCAAGTACTGAAACCTGGTCACGAAGGAAATGATCGCACTAAGCCCACTGACTACCAAGCTGGCAATCAAGAAAAACATTGAAGGAAATGAAGTGTTCGGAGTGCGTACATGGTGATTCTCGTTCGCCAAATAGCCTTCATGTGCAGCCGGGAAAGATTAGTGCCCCCAGCAAGACACGAGGTGAAGTTAAAAGGCGTGTTGTAATCTTGTGCAGTTTCGGTTTCATGGCAGTCATGTAAGCAGACAGAAGCACGGTGGTACTCGTAGGAAGACCGGCGGAGCGACACCCGCCCCTGCTGCGTAGCTGCCATGTGTAGAACGCGGACGTGCATCTCTGTTTTCGCCACGAGGCTTTCGGCTCCTGGCCTCACTGTTCGGCAGTGCTGAGTGGTATTATGAGTGCCAACCATTTTTCTTTGCCTTGTGGTCGCGTTTCATTGCTGTTGACCGCACTTCTCGTTCCTCGTTTGCAATAGGTTCACATATTGAAAAAGAGATAGACAAGCTTTTTGTAGCGCAGAGAAATTCGGGGTACAAATCGTGCGCACAGGTGGCCCTTTCTTTTGGCTGTTTTAAATTTGGACGATGTGTAATCGCGAGAAGCGATAGTGTTTGCCAAGAGAATAGTGTGTTTCCAAAATATCTTGATGCACATTATTTCACAAAATTGTAAGAAGTTCGCTGTAAAGGACACGTTCTTATGAGTGCGCATCAGAATGCTGCCTTGGCGAAAAATGACATTTCAACAAGATTTCAAGGCTGCCGCACAAACTTGACAAGAATCCAAAAGAAGAGAAAAACGCCTGCGAATCATGTTTGCTCTGCTGCCAGGAAACGTTTCGGCGTCATTGATGGTGGTACGTCGAGCTTTGCTGTTGCCAGCGAAGGATCATCGCCAGATAACCAAGGCGCTGGTAGCGATACTGCTTTCAGGAATCGTCGAAGCGGACTCTGTCTCACCTGGCACCAATATGTCCTACAGTACCGAGGGAGACGTAGAAGTAAGTGTGACTCTATGGAATGATATCTTGGACAACGCAGAAATCATTACAATAGCTGCAGCTTGGACAGATTGCAATTTTTCTTTATGCGTCGTCAGAACGAGAGCAATAAAATGTCACAAGTGCTGCATTATTAGGTGGGCATCAGAATGCTGCAGTGCTGCAAGCAGCGTCAAAATAGTGCGGACCCTGTGCAGTGTTATTTCATGTTTTGAAATTATGATTGTAATTAATTGTTTTGAAAAGTACATGTATGTTGTGGCGTAAGCGCTGTACTCCATAAGTACAAAAACAGTGTTGGCTTTCATTTTCGGTAGCTGCCAATATTTGGAGCAGCACTCCATTCTTTCTCATAGTTTGTCATCACTGTGGTATTTAATTTTCCATCGCGGCAGTGAGCACAATAATCATTGTTCGAGATATACCTTTTGTGTAAGCAAAATCCAGGGCACATATGATATGCGATCACTGGGAAAATTGCCTCTGCATACACACTCTTCGTTTCAACGTTATTGATACAAATGAGGATGGTACCTCCTGTAGTAAGCGCCTTCATATCTATGCTTCAGAAACTAACACCCATGTGGTAGCATTCTATGTTACCTTGGGCGCACCTTGAAGCAGTCTGTGAGATTGATGTGCAGGTTTGCCATAAATGTTAGCAGTGCACGGCAGATACTCTGACCAGCCAGCTGAAAGTGACGTCAGTTGAAGTGATTTCCAAGCGCAACGCCAGACATATGCCAGGTGCTGATGAAACCTTCGGATTTAATTTACTCGCTTCTCATCACGGCTAGACGTACCCACTTCTAATATTTCAGCCAGGGTTATTTTTTCTACTCTCCGAGAAGTGCCACGTTTTCGTGGATCGAGATTAATGCATTTTCATTACTCAATGAAATCAAACCTCCAAGAGCACGCGTCAATGACGCGATGGAGACAATAACCTATGTACGTGTTCTTTCAGCGAATGAAGAATGAGTAAATATGATACGCCTGACATAAGCATCAATTTACTAGTGCCACCAGAATGTGACCATCAGATCGGCTTCCTCTCCTTAATCCTCATCAGTGCATCGACCAAGGTGGTAACTGTGCGCATTGTATTACCGCATGCTAAAACCTTATCCGTACAACAACGTTCTGAAAAAACGTCTTTAAAAGGCGTGTACAATTTACAACAAACAGGGTTTTCCTGTAGTCTTTGATCGTGCTTGACATGCCCAAGAATCAGGTCCCAGAGCCTCTACGCATAGCCATGAGGGCCCTCATTAACGCGCCTCCATTTTTTACCGAAAAAAACCCCACCCCTCCGAATTTCTATGGCTTTTGCGGTGCCGTCACTCTACGTGAAAGCCTGTCTAGCACCGCGGACAGGGGTAATGTGAGCGGGAATTCCTCCTCAACGACCCACTTCACCTATCGAAACCGCCTCCTGCCACCTTGCGACACGTTGCGACATTCTTACGCACTTGGCTCCAGCTTGCGTTGCGAAACTTTTCTTGGTGGTGGTTAAAACATTTAATAATTCTTGAGCCCTATGTTTACAGTCTATTGATGGGTTGGCTCGATATCGCGTAGGGTGGCCGGGAGCTTATGGCTCTCACCGACTCTTAGAGCCCAGCCCACCAGCTGCTGTTGTGCGGCCGGGTCCGAGCTGGACACCTCGACCTCCGATCGCTCTATGTCGGTGAGTTGCCATTCGGAAGGTGGCTGGAGCTCAGAGAAAATGTAGAGGACATGGTGAAAGTCTGCTCTGGGTGCACCGCAGAGGGTGCATTGAGGGGAGAAAAGGCCAGGGTGGATAAGGGCAAGGTGAGCTGGGGATATAAAGGTACGGGATTGGAGCTGGCGCCAGGCCACCTGCTCGAGTTTAGAGAGGGATTTGTGGGGCGTTGGATACTGCAGCCGTTGCTTCGTATAGTTGAGATAAATTTCGTAGTAGGTAACCATGCGTTCGCGTGCACTACCTGGGTCTGTAGCTGGCCCTGCTCGGTTGACGTGCGCTCGAGCTAAGTTGTGGGCGGCTTCATTCCCAGGGTTGCCCGCATGAGCAGGTACCTATAGGAGTTTAATTGATCTGGTCGGGCGTTGAATAGAATTGAGAATTTTGAAAGGAGAATATTGAAAGGACGATGCCGGTCTGCTAGTGCACCGAGTCGCAGGCTTAGCTTAGTGGAGCGCTCGACTGGCTACCCCTCGCACTATGCCTGCCTGAGATACGCGCTAATTTTGACGTTGCCTGATGTCAGTTGTTTCAAATTTCTGACTTTCCCCTTGAACCGAAGGCCGACCAGAAAAAAAAAACAATTCTCTTCCGCTCTGAATCAAAATAATAACGTTTCGGTTACGTTTTTGTGCCAGTCAAAAATATAGTTTTCCTTGATTTTTTGTTTTTGTTTTCGTTCGGTTCCGACACAATGCTTTACAGGTGGGTTGAAGAGAATTACCAGATTGAACGTGCGCCTCGCTCACAATTTGTGCAACGAAATCTGTCTTTCGAGCTTCAACCCGCCGTGGTTGCTCAGCGGCTATGGTGTTGGGCTGCTGAGCACGAGGTCGCGGGATCGGATCCCGTCCACGGCGGCCGCATTTCGATGGGGGTGCAATGCGAAAACACCCGTGTACTTGGATTTAGGTGCACGTTAAAGAACCCCAGGTGGTTCAAATTTCCGGACTGCCCCACTACGGCGTGCCTCATATTCAGATCATGGTTTTGGCACGTAAAACCCCTTAATTAAAATTTTTTTCGAGCTTCCAAGATTTCTATAGTAAAGCGTCTATTGTCTAATTTGTTATGGTAGAATTGCAGGGAAACGGTGCAGATAAACATTGGACTTTAAAAGTTACACAATGGGTGCCAAGAGAAGGTAAGCGCTGTCGATGACGGCAGAGAATTGGACGGGTGGATGAAATGAGAAAACTTGAGCAAGTTGGAATTAGCTAGCGTAAGGCATGTGTAATTGAATATTGCTGCCAGAAACGTTTGCCTTGCAGTGGACATAAAAATAGGCTTATGGTGATGATGATGACGGTCGTGGTCGTGATGTCGTCGTGGTCATTGCATTGTAGCCATTATAGCTTCTTGGGGAGGCTCTCATCGTGCCATCTTCGTCACACTCGCTTCGTAATACAGTCATCATGAATTAGTTGTCATACCACTGTCGTGATGTCATCGTGGTCGTTCAATCATCGTTATTTTATCTTCGTGATCTGACACTCGTCCTGACGCCACTGTCACGCCTTCTACTCCAATTAAATAACCCAAGTTGTATAAAAGCATAGGCCACTAGATAACTAGCTCGTTATCATGATACCGTCATGGTCTTCGGATCGTCTTCCATACAGCGTTGTTAGCTGACTACCATCGCGCCATCATCTTTACGCCATCGTCTTCATGCGGTCGTCATGCATTTGTTGTGCATCGACATCGTAATACCATCATGGTGGTTCCATTAATTGTCATGCTGTCGTTTTATCATCGTGATCACTTAGGTCACGTCATCTCATGATCCTCATGCCATCTTCGTAACATAACCGTCTACGTTCCATCCACGTCAACCTTGCTTCGTCACTCTAGTGTAGTCGTAATCTGGTCATTCAATCGTGACTCTGCTGCCGCTATCACGCCGTCGTCATCAAACAGCCTCCGCTATCGTGCATCAGTTTTCAGACCGTCGTCGTCGTCATGGTATCGCGGTGGTATCATCGTCGTCACTCCCGCCTCGGAATATGGCGCTCACCTTGCCTGATCGTCACACCAACGTCGTCTGACAGTCTTTATCATACAATCGTCGTCCTGCCGTAGTCATCATACAATCGCCGTCATACCATTGTCCACATACCGTTGACCCGCCACACAGTCATCGTCTTGCACTCGATGCCACACCGTCGTCCCAATGCTGTCGCGCTCGTTCCGTCACTTTAACTTCGACATACGGCTATTGTCATGCCAACGTCGTCAGCCTTCATCGTTACAATTGTCGTCATACCGTTGCCGTCATGCCATCATCGCTACGCTATCGTTGTAACATCGTCATCGCTTCAGTAATGATATCCGATTGTCGTTATACCATCGTCGTCATCCAGCCTTTGTCGATCCGGCGAGGTCATTCTTCGTTGGAATTCTGTCGTAACCTTTCTGTCAGCATTCCATTATTAGTTTGCCACAATTGACGTACCGTCGTCATTACGTCATCAGGCAGTCGCTATGGTGCATTCGTTGTGATACCATCGTCATGCTCTCGTGGAAGTGCGATCGTCGTAATTCCAGCTTCGTCATCCGGCTGTTGTCATACTGTCGTCGTCACAGTGTCGGTGTTATACCAGTATCGTAATTAAATAATCTACATCTCAGTGCCGTCGTTGTTATACGCCTTTGTCGTTCCATCAACGTTACGCTTTATTCTTCATTACATCATCGTCACTGCATCGGTTTGCTACAGTCGTCGCAATGCTACCATGCTCTTGGGCGACCTTTGCAAGCAAGTGCCATGGGAAGATATTGGAGCATGTCGCATATCGCCCTAAGGCAATAAAATTTTCATTATGACCTTTAAACGCGTGTTAAATAAACAAAATAAACAGGGCATCAGCAATATTGTGCGTTGCTGTATAGCTTAAATGCTAAACGCGTTAGCAGCGACAGTCGTCATGATGTGAATTAAGCGGTAGAGAGAGAGAGAGAGAAAAACATTTATTTAGACCATCGAGATCTTGAGGACGAGTGGGTGGTGTCCTCATTCCAGGACTCCACTGGCCATGGCTGCTCGACGTACTTGCTGGACGAGAGCTTCTTGACCCGCCAGGGTATCGCCGGTCAGCTGTACCTCCCACCGCTCATTAGGCGTCTTTAAATGTCATTAGGCGTCTTTAAATGTTCAGGTTTGCCCCCGCACCCCCACGAGATGTGAAAGAGCGTAGGGCGTGTGTCGCCGCACCAGGGGCAGATGCCGCTATATGTTTGTGGGTATATTTTGCTGTATCTGTGTAGGTTTGGGAATGTGTTTGTTTGGATAAGTCTGAGGGCTATTGCGTCTTCAGTGCTGAGCTTTTTGTGAGGGGGAGGATAAATCCTGCGGTTGAGTCGCTGGATCTCGAGTCGGTCGCAGTAATTTGATGGCAGGGGCACAAAGGTAAAGGGTGGGGATTGATCAGACGATTCGTTTTGTCCCGCTCGGTTAATTAGCGCTCGAGCTAAGGCGTTCGCCCTTTCGTTCCCCTCCAGTCCCGCGTGACCCGGCGTCCACGTGATTTGATGGAATTCTTGCAGCCTCGGGCCTAGAATCTTAGCCGCCAGCACCGGTGTTCGTCCGTTGGTAAAGTTGCGGCAGGCCTGTTGCGAGTCGGTAACGACATGAACTTCCCTGCCCACCCTGTCATGTTGCTTTATTACTAGCGCCGCGGCTATGGTCTCAGCCGCAGCTGGGGTCTCTGCCCTGACGGAGGCCGCGAGGGTTAAGGAGTTGTCTCTCCCGTTCACGGCAGCTACCGCGAAGAGGCCCCCTGCAGGGTATGCCGCCACGTCCACGTACGTTACGTTCGGGTCATCCTTGAATTGTCGGCGCTGTCTGTCGACCCGCGCCTTGCGTCGTCCTTCGTGGAGTTCATGACTCATGTGCTTTGGTATGGGGTTCGCCGTGATCTTGCTTCTGACCTCGGGCGGGAGTGATCGTTGCCCATCGAGGGCACGAAGCTCCGTTGCCGTTCCGGTCCGGTGGAGGATGGCTCTGCCCGCCGCCGTGTTCTGTAGTCTGGCTTTTTGCGAAGCCATAACCGCGTCCGACAGCTCAGCGAAGGTGTTGTGGATCCCGAGAGCCGCTAACTTCTCGTTTGAGGTGGTAACAGGGAGACCCAGGGCCGTTTTGTACGCGCCTCTGATGATGGCATCGACTTGTTCTTGGTCGCGTTTGTTTAGCGAGTCGTAGTGATACGGCATGCTAAACGTTACTCTGCTGATCACCAGAGCCTGGACGAGGTGGAGCGTGTCCTCTTCTCGCATGCCCTTGCGGCTTCTTGTTATTCGCTTGATAATCCGCGAGATCTGGTTGGTGGTGGACCTTAGGGTTTGGATGGTGTGGGTGGCTTTCAAGTTGCTCTGGATCCAAAAACCCAGTATCCTAGTCTTTTTGCTTTCGGTGATCTTGTGGTCCTCGAGATAGAGTTCGATAGGGCCGGGTGACTTGTAGATTCCTCCTCCATGCACCCGGATCACCTCGGACTTCTCGGGCGCACAACGCATCCCGCTCGCTGCCGCAAATCTCTCCACGGCCGTCGCGGCCTCCTGAAGGGTCGCCTCCTTTTGCGCGAGGGAGCCCTTGGTGGCCCAGAGCGTGATGTCATCTGCGTATAGGGCGTAACCTAGGTCCGGGATCTTCCGCAGCTCTTTGGTCAGCGCTAGCATCGCGATGTTGAAGAGAATTGGGGAGACTATCGCTCCTTGCGGCGTTCCTTTGTTCGGCACGTCGATCGTATCCGATCGAGTCTGGCCTATTCCGATGGTTGCCGTCCGGCCCGTCAGGAACGATTTGACGTAATTAAAGATGCGCTCTCCGCAGCTGATGTTGTTCAGTCCCTTGAGAATGGCCTCAGTGAGAGATGTTATCGAAGGCCCCTTTCAGGTCGAGTGCGAGCAGGAGGTGTTCTCCTCCCTTCGGGATGCCCTTGAGAACTTCTTCCCTCAGGATTAGGAAAGCATCTTGCGCAGATAGTCCCGGCCTGAAGCCAAGCATGGTGTGCGGGAAGAGGTCACCGTCCTCTATGTAGTGTTGGAGGCGGGCTCCGATGACCCTCTCGTACAGCTTGCCGAGGCACGAAGTCAGCGAGATGGGACGTAGGGCGTCGATCGCAGGCTTCTTGCCTGGTTTGGGAATGGTCACGACTTCCGCGTGTTTCCACTCGTTAGGTACGTGGCCCTTGCTCCAGAGTTCCTCGTTTAGGTATTCGGTCAAGTCCAGGATGTGCTTCGGGCTCAGGTTTCTAATCATGGCATTGGTGATTTTGTCGGCCCCGGGAGCAGTGTTGCGCTGTGAGGCTCGTGCCGCGGCATACACCTCTTCCTCCGTGATCGGAGCGTCCAGTTCTGGTCTTGGTTCCCCTTCGTATTTTAGGAGGCAGGGTCGTATGGGGTCGCTACCCAGGTATCTGCTTTTTAGGGTGTCAATCAGATCCTGGTCATTCCCAGGGAATTTGTGAGCGATTTCTTGAAGCGTCCGACTGGTTGTCGATTTGGCCTTGTCGGGCTCGATCAGGCAACGCAGGATGGCCCACGTCTTCGCCGTGCTCAGGGTACCCTTGAGTGAGGTGCAAAACTGGACCCAATTTTTCTGCGTCAGCTCGGTCGCGTAATCCCTGGCTTCTTCTGTTATATGCGCGATTCGTAGACGGAGTTTCCGGTTTAACCGCTGTCGCTTCCACCGTTTGAGGAGGCCCTCACGGGCTTCCCACAGGTGTAAGAGCCGGCGGTCGACTTCGGGCGTCTCGACCGTGCGCTGGATGGTTTTGGTGGTTTGGATGTGGGCGTCTCGGAGGTGCTGCATCCATTCCGCTAAGTCCGTTATACCGCTTTCGGGTGGGGAGTACTGCCTGTACGCCTCCCAGTCCGTGAGCCTAATTTCTCCAATTGTTCTCTTGAGTTTCGGGGTGGACACCGAGATGCTGAGGATGTAGTGATCGCTGCCCAGTGTTTCGCCCAGGTGCGTCCATGAGTATTCCCTTACGTTTTTGACAAATGACAGGTCCGGAAACGTGTCCCGACTAACACTGTTGCCTACTCGGGTTGGTTGGAGGAGGTTGGTTATCAATTCGAGGCCCGTTTGGTCAACCGCATCGATGAGCGACCTCCCCTTCTGCGTGTCTTGTTGGTAGCCCCAAGCCGTGTGTCTAGCGTTCATATCTCCCACCACTACCAGCTGGTTGCAGCCAGCGGCTCTCGCGCTGTCGTGAATGATGTTGCGGAAGTCGTCCTTTTGAGCCCGCGGCGGACTGTACAAATTCAAAATGAAAGTGCTACGTCTACCCCTCTTCTGCGGGAGGACTTCTACTAGCACGTGATTAATATCATGATGTTGATAATGTTGTCCCACGGCCGTCACCGTTTTGTGAATTAAAACCGCAACCTTTGGTGAT
This sequence comes from Dermacentor silvarum, assembly GCF_013339745.2. Taxonomy (NCBI): domain Eukaryota; kingdom Metazoa; phylum Arthropoda; class Arachnida; order Ixodida; family Ixodidae; genus Dermacentor; species Dermacentor silvarum. Next base: position 134,338,954 of record NC_051160.1, on the reverse strand, counting down.
CCCACGTGTTTAATTACGTAGTAACCCCGTAGCTTGATGGGCTGGTTCCCAACCTCTTGAAGGCAGATGACGTCGGGGGGGTATGGGTGATTTTGGATGAAGAGCTGGAGCGAACTTGCCTTCTTGTTGAAAGAGCGACAATTCCACTGCCAGATCTCGAGGTGTTCGTGGGCGCTGCGTGTGGTGTTAGCCATTGCTGACGTTCATGCCACCGCCGTCGCAGTTGTCGGCGTCGCTGACGTCACCCGTATTGTTTATGCGCCTGTACGCCTTGATGCGTGTGTTGTTGTTTTCGTCGTCAACCCGCTTGCGCGAGCCAAACTCAACCTTGCGTATTCTTCTTTCAAGGTCTTCACTGCTTAGTGTGTTCTCCTTGACCTTATTGTTTAATTCGCCCATCTGGTAAAGCATCTGTTGCATCGTAGCATAAATGCTTTCGAGGGTGACTACACTTGACTGGCCTGCTGCTGCCGAGACAGCACCGGGGAGCGAGGAGGACGTGGTGGTTCTTGAGTGCGGAGGACTGGAGATGGCGGGCTGGTAGCCTATCGTTCCGCTTTGCGGCCCTGCCTGTGTGTTGTTGTTTGTTTTGCTTAGCATCGCTTCTAAGCGTTGCATGCGTTGATTTAGGTCGTTAACCTGAGCTTTGAGTTTTTTATTTTCTTCCCTGATGCGCGTACATTCTGGGGAGCATTTACTATTGTCACTGGTATGTTGAGCGGAGGAGGTACTAGACTGATTCCGGCTCACCTTGTTGTTGGCTTGTTCCTTCTTGCCCGAATGGTTTTTCTGCTTAGACGTGCATGACGAGGTAGAAGGCGGCCGCTGCCCTTGTTTCTCTCCTGGCTTTGGCCACTCCGAGTGGAATCGCGACCTGGACCTGGACTGGGACTGTGATCGGGACCTGGACCGGGACCTTGACCTAGACTGGGCCCGGGACCTCGAACGGCTCGCCGAGGACTCCGAGCTGAACCACCGCAGGCGGCTTCGCCTTGGCTTTCCTCCATCAGTGTCGTTGTCTTCCATCCGCCTTCCGGGCGGAGGATGCTTTTTGGTGGTAGCGCTGTTGTTTTTGAGCCTTTGCTTGCACTCGCGAGACCCCGTGGCGTGGGCTTCGCCGCAGACGGCGCACTTGAGCGAGCACTCGTGGTCGTCCGTGGGGTCGTGCGTCCCGCAAGCGAGACATATCTTGATGTTCGGGGTAGGACAAACGTCCGATCGGTGTCCCATGCGCTGGCACACGTAGCAGATTTGTTTTGTGGGTTTGTAGGGGTGGCACTCGGTCTCCCCTCCGTAGTAGTAGACGTATCGTGGAACTACGTGAGAGCTGAACGTGATCACGGCCGTCTTGGTCTTTCCTAGCATGCGGGCTTGCACGATTTCCACGCCTTGGGTCCTCACCCTTAGATGGGTCATAAGCTCCTCGGGCGGGGTATCCGGGTCGATTCCATGAATGACACCTCGGGCCACTCCGTCCGGTGCCGCAACGTAAGAGTTGACTTCGTAAAGGTTGCCGCCCAACACAATCCGCGTGATCTTGCGCGCAATATCCGCGACCTCCTGATCTGGGGTACTAACAATGATTATGTTGGAACCGGGTCTCAAGCGCACGAGGAAATGCGAATCGTCAACTTTTCCTCCGCAGGCGGCCGAGACGGCTTTCGAGATTTGGTGGTTCGTGAAGCTCTTCACCTGAAGGCCTTTCTTGGGTCGGATGATGATTTTGAAGTCGCTACGTGGCAGGGGGGGGAGTCGTCGCCTTTTCTTAAAAGAAGGCTTCTTTGATGCCCCAGCGCTTGCAGCTGCGTAGGATGTTGAAGATAACGCGGTGGTTGAGGAGGGTGATACCGGAGAGATCACTCTGCCTGCCACGCGTACTTGCTCGCCTCTGGCGAGCTTCTTCTTCGTTCTTCGCTTGAGGTGTAAAGACCAATTGGAATAAGGACATTCCGATGGCGTCCCTTGCGAAAGGCCCTCGTCCATAATGGCAGAGTCGTCATGGCGATCTTCCGAGATGTCTTGGAAGTCCATGGCTGTGGTTTCTTGCGACGAAGGCCCGGCGGTAGCTTGGACAATAGCACCGGGGGCGGGTGAGGCTGTAATAACAGCACCACCTCCACTCCCTCCGGTAGAAGTAGAAGCGACCGGCTGGGATCCAGCGATGTGCGCCATAGTGAGCGTCGAGAAACCGTAGCAAGCGAGCGTGCGGCGGCAAAGGCGGCGGAACGCCTCGCCTACCTCCGCGCTGCCACGTACGGCGGCGTCAGGCTTAACACGGCAGCGCCGCCCCGGAGAACTTCAAAGTCCAAAAGCGCAAAATAATGTGCACTCACGGTCTCCAAACTTCTCATGGGGGTTCCGGATGACTTCACGAAGGCCTTCCGACAAACACTTCGGTCCTCCGATGTGTGTTTCTTACAATAATAAGGAAAGTGGACAGAGCCCATGCGAAGCACGTCTACTCCGCTCGGCTCTTCTTCTTCTTCTTTGGTAATGTTTTATGATAATATGGTGCATTTGAGAATGCCCACTTGAAATATAAAAACAAAATAACTGTTCCAGTAGCACCCGCATTTAATTCTACAACCAGTGGTACCTGGTTTTTACGCCACCAATCTTTCGACTGCGGGAATTTCGCATATTCCCTAAGAATAGCCTGTCGGGTTTGCTTGCTCGGAATACTATAATACAGAGGTTTATCTCGCCTAGAGTCTCCCATCATTTTTCACCGGAATGCTTGTATCAGTTTATTAGAAGTCAAAGCATGTATTCAAAGTCGTTAGCCTAAAAACAGATTTCTTCACTTTTGTTTCTCCCGACAAGCCTATTTCCCCTCGTTTGCTTATGGCTCATCCTTATGGGTTGCTTTCACCGAAGTGCGCGAGTGTTGTGCGCATGGGTGGTAAGTATGTGTATTGGTCCCTGTTAAAGGTGCTCTTTTAGTGTTAGCTTCAACGTTCATGTTTATTTTGTATTTTTTTCACATCGACCGCTTGCGAATGCAAAATATTTAACATTTTTCAAGAGACAGCTCATGTTGGCCCATTGATGACCCTAGGTGCGTGTAGCACTGTGTCAGAAACGCACCATTTCTTCTGTTCAGAGAGAATAACATATTTATTTATTTTACTTTTTTGCTGCTGAATAGGCTATTTGAGGAATTAGGTAAATGGCAAGAACTTAAACTTGGCCCAGTTAGGAAGATTCGCACGTGAAGCTCCATAATGAGTTATGTGTCTGTTTGCGGTTCATTCAATATGGTTGCATTTATCGCGTACGAAATATGTGATTAATTTTTTTGATCTTGGCGCAAATGGTCTTTTGGATTTCTAATTTACTTCATGATGATTTTCTTCACTGTATTTCTTTAGATCTGCGGTGATCAATAACTAGCATTACGCTGGCACAACCTCTTACGGAGGCTAAGCGTTAAACATCATTGTGTTGTCAGAAAACAACCTTTAGTGTGCATTGCCTTATTGCGTTACGGCCATGGTAATGGCGGTTTGTGGTTCCCGTTTAACCCCGCTGTGGAATGAAAGTTTTTTCAGAAAGAGTATCTCACCTGTAAGATCATGCTTTTTGCACGAAGCTGGCCACTCTCGTGCATTCGAGGCAGCGTGCCCTTCATGTAATAGCAATTAACTTTTTTTAATTGTCGTGTCACCACCGGTCGAAATAAAGGCATGCGCCCCATTATGCCGCTTCACGGCAGGCCTTCTCTACAAAAATGTTCATCGGACATCAGAGGCGCAGCGTAGTCAAAGCAAGCTTAACACGTTTCAAGAATGAGTCCTAGTTACCACGTCAGTATAATTGTTTGAGCGAATGAGCCACTCTACAATAACATGAAGATTACGATGACTCACCAGTTTTAATGGGAGCATTTAAACAGCCGTCGCACAAAGAACAGATCCAGCATAAAGACGGATTTGGCATATATGAATAAATATGCAATTTCTTTTTCACTGAAGTTGTCTCAGGGCATACAAAAGCTATGCTATGGAATCCATTTTTTAGAGACGTTGTGCAATAAGGTTTGCGACCGCTTAGCACCAGCCGTCGACTGATGGCGCTAGTTGTTGGTGGCCAAAGAGAATAGCATTTTTGAGGCCTGCAAATGGTTACGTAAGGACAAAAGCTTACCGGAGCATGTGTTTTCAACAGAACGAGACATCTGTCAGCTGCAGCGAAAATCCCGACAGGCTCAGTACATCATAATTGAACGCGAAGGTATTCACCGAGCAAGCCCCTTAAATAACGGACTCCTTCCTGAAGCGCTCTTGTCTAAATCGGATGGAAACATTAAACGGCCATAAGTTTTGATAAGCAAGATATATTTTGAGTAATGGTAGAAAAAAGCTGGGGAGAAATTCACGAGACCATTTCCGTTACAGGGATAGTTATCTCTAAATATATATATATATATATATATATATATATATGTGTGTGTGTGTGTGTGTGTGTGTGTGTGCGTGTGTGTGTGTGTGTTGTAGGCAAAAGACGAAAGGTAACGAAGATGTAGAAAAAATGCTCAAACGATGAGCATGCGTGGCGTGCATGATAAGCTCAAGCAGGTTGGGTCATTATTAGTCCCTGGCTCCTATCAAAGTGGATACTAATCAATCGTCATCATCTACTTCATCGAATTCGCCTCACGGGCCACGAGTTTCAATGGCTTGTTTGTAATTTCGCTATAAAAGCAGCGAAACAGCATAGCTGGTGCAATATTTCAATGGCATCCGCGTCTTTGATAAAGTTGTCTAACTGCCCGGAAGCCTGCACTACTTATGAAAAAACAAGTATCAGTTTCGCCAGAAAGGCGAAGCATCAGTTGCGAAAGCAAATTAGTAGAGAGCTATATCGAGTAAGCATAGTAGTTTTATCGGCTGTATAATCTTCGACACATTCGCTTACTAACTAAATTAACAAGCCTGGCGTAAGCGCGCACAAGCCAGCATGAATAGATCCCACTCGATGACCGCAGACAACCGCTGTGAAAACGCTGCCGTGAGCATATGCGCCAGCAGCAGCGAGGGAAGGTTCGTGCGGTCTATCGCTTCAACGGTAACTGAGCGGCGAAAGCACAGTGCATACAAAGGTAGGAGCCGCGTCGAAGATCGCTTTCAGATACGGTGTGCGTGACCGCCAGCAGCCGCGCAAAGTACAAGTACGCAGTGGTTCGCAGAGCAGAAGCCGCACCCCCTCCCTTCCGCGCTGCCTTCCCGGTTTCCTCCATTCGCCTGGGAAATTCCATTCCCCCTTGCGCCCGGTCGCAAGATACGCATTTGGTGCCGCAGCACAACGTCGCCCCCACCCCTGCCTCCCTCTCCACGGCCTTTCGCGCTACGGAGGATGTCGCGTTTGCTCTCCGCCGTGCGTTCGCTCCCCGTGAAAGCGCGCGTCCTTCGCGTGCTTTCACGCGCACATACAGCATACAGCGCGTGGCGAAGATTTTGTACTGATACTGAAGCTCACGGCGACCACGACGGTGACGATGAAGCCGACGGCAGACATCCGCTTGGAGTGTCCATATTAAAAACAATATACGCAGAATGTCTGGCGCAGACACTCCACAAATCACGCTGCTCCTTAAAACAGATAGCTGTGATACACGTTAGTTACGCATACAGCGAGGAGGAAACCGGTTTCGGACGCCGTGCGCTACGTGGCATTTAGGTAACGCCGGAGAAATTTTGTGGTAAGGGAGGCTCAGAGTAAAATTGATTTTGAAACAAGGACTGAGGAATATGGAAGAAAGTAGATGGGGTGCAAGAGGGGGGTGTTCAGGTATTTGTACAGGCAAAACATTGACTCAAAATGGAGGAAAAGAACTAGGAAACTTAGCGGCAACTATGCCACTGGTATGGTCAGCAATACGGCAACAAATAACGTCAATCGCAGAGTGAGAGAGGCTGAGACAATGGCTTGGGTTGTGGCAGTGGAAAAGAGACCTGCTATGACTAACTACCTGAAGAGAAAAAACGAAATACGGAAAGGAAGAATTGATGATAACTCAAAGGAAAGATCCTTACTTTTCGAAGAGAGATCTGGATGCCTTAGAACGCGTAGGTATAAAGCGAGATACACCGAGGTAGAAAATGCATGTGCTTGCTGCTTTAAAGCTAGGTAAACAATGAAACATGATTTATTGGAATGTTAAGAAATCTATCGAGCTTCCAGTCTAGGCTGCTTGGGTTGAGGGATAGCAGGGGAAAAGTAAACATGTCCGCTAGAGAGATAAGTAAGAGGCGGTTGGAGGTTTGGTGGCAGAAAAGTAGGGAGAAAACAAACAAAGGAGACATACAGAAACAGAGTTCCCAGTAATGGTTCTAAAGGTTCGATGCTTCGAATTCTTTGTATTTGGTTGTTGTCTGAAAAGTAAAGGTAGGACACTAGGCAATAATACCAAGTACAAGAACAATAACAAGAACAAATAATAACAATAACAATTAAAATAGCAATAAGAACATTAGGCAACAATAACAATAACCCACCACCCCGTTCCAAAGGGGACGCTCATAGCCTCCATCCATCCATCCACGGGTTCACCGTGCAGCTGAAGCGGTGGTCCGCGTCCACCAAGCAAGATAAAGAGCGCGCCGACGAACGTCGTATGTTCACTTAGTTTCTCACGCACAGTTGTGCGTCGAAGATATGCTGCTAGTTATTTTGTACCGTGTTCGCAGTCGCAGAACTTTACACCTGCTTTTGATATTTTTGATGTGCTTCGGCACGTGGCTGACGAACTGACTCGTGAACACGGAGTAATATAAGACAGGAGCGCCGACTCCGCTCGTCTGGAAGCGACACATTCTGCAACGCCGGCTCCTGCTTCACAGCGTGTTCGCCAGACGGCGCTACGAATGAAGATAACTCTGCAGCGGAGAGGAGCAAAGGCGCGGGGACTCTCTCGCGGCACCTGCTTGTCAGCTGCTCCGCGCACGCCCTGACGCCTGTACCGCGCATAGCTATTGCGGTTCACGGAGTGACGTTAGCAGGAGAAACAAGTCATGTATCATTTTATTTAATTTATTTTATACAGGCCAAATTCAGGGAATTTGTCAGGTGGCCTACATGTAACATTACAAGGCACAGGAACAGAAAATAAACAAATTACGGAAACTAAGATGGAAAGAAAAGCTATAGCAAATGGTAAGGCTATATAACGGCAGTTCGGGTGGTCTCAAGCAATGACAGACGACAACAAAAAGAAGTTTTTATGGAAAAGCTGACGTTTATCACTCTTTTTTATCTGAGCACGCATCAAGTGCTAAGATTCTTCGCTTGCTTCTTTGTTTCTCGTGGTGCTTTTCGTGTCGCCCGGTTCTCTTGCGAGTAGAATCGCCAGATTCTCATTAAACATATTAATTAGGAATTCCTGCCAGTGTTTTCTGCTCATTATTTCACAAGAGAAGCTCTGATTATGTGTCTGCATAACTGGGGGAATCATCTCGAAGGCAAGGCTGAAAATTTACAGGGTAGCCAGCCGGTATTTACACTAGCTAACCTCCTTGTCTTTCTTTCCCTTTCTCTCTCTCTACATTACGGCATGTCTCGGGACAAGGAAAGGCACCTGCACTGCGTGTAGTTGTAGAGAAATTTAAATTGAGCTCCTCTCGTCCTTCCGCAATGGCATCTTCTGGTTCCTCCTGGCATTCAGCATCATTGAGCTACGCCAGGCTTCCCTAAACAAATTGAAGGAACTGCTCCGCTTCGAAGTCGAGGCACTTTCTTTACATCTAGTAGGACGTCGCCTTCGTCTTTGCTGAAGTAACTATCACAAATAAGCTGCTTCTCGAAGTGTCACGTGCATATTTTGTCCATTGCTTTAAGCGCTCGCTTACTTTCAGGAATTTTTTGATGCCACTGGTGCAGTAGTTGAAGATCAGATGGCGAAGCGAAGAGCGAAAACTTCTCGCGTCCTTTGCCATAACCAGATTTACAGCCGGGAACAAAACACTGTCCTGTTGCTCAGTCTCTTCACGCACAAGTACCAAGATACCTTGTTCCGTCAGGCATGAATAAACATACTGCAGACATAGTAAACAAAGCGAGGAAGATGAAAGTTTCGCACCTTCGCTTCCGCGCAGACGTAGAGGAGTGAAAAACAAGTACTTCTGTTGTGTCTTTTTGTACAGCATCATTTATCGTCTGTTTCCTCTAAAGACATCTAAATATGTTTCGCATGCGTGCATAAAAGCGCTACCGCGTGTTTATTTGTGCTTTTATTATTTGTGCGCATATATTTTTTGTGTTTGATTGCTGTCAAATTGAGACGGCCGAGGGTCCACGTTTGTAGCAGACGACATGCTCTGCGGGGGCCGCGCTGCCCGTTCTGCGCCGCCGTCGCCGCCGGTCTCCGCCACTCAGCGTATGCGCACATGGAAGCAAGCTGTTGAGTGTTTTCCACGCGCCTTGACAGATGGTGCTACGCGATGTATAATTTGCGTTGCACGGTTTGTCCCGAGCGAATGCGTTGCGCGGCGGGGGAGTCGGCGCTCCTGTTTATCTTACTCCGTGCTCGTGAACGCGACGCATGGACCTCGAGATCCTGCCTACCCACCAAGTAATTTCATGGGCTTCACTAGAATTGAGAATGTTTTTAACTGCCTGTAACAGATGGCATGTCGGAGACGCCAGTTCGCAGAGCACGAGGCGTGGCCTGATGGTGGCATTATCTGACCGCGGCGGACGGGAATGTTTCCCGCCTGACTTATCTTGCGCCATTGTACAGGGGCAGTTATTCCTGCATAATCGGCTTCAAGTACTGATGGAGAGTTCTTATGAATTAGTCATGGTTCTGGATACTTTAGGAATAATTATCTGCTTCAGTGGCTTTGCATAACCCTAATCGAGCATACCTAATTTAATTACAGCATCAGTGGCGGCTTAATAAAAATGACCCTTCAGTTATCAGTGAAACCAGCTACTCATATTAGATTTAATAAATGGAAGCTTAAAAATTTTTCAATTAACGTACATGACCATTTAACTGTTTAACTGGCAAGATAGTGTTTTATTAGTTTATTTCTCCTATATGTTACTAAAGTACGCACGAAACGAAATATAAAGACTGACCAGCTGGTCAACAATGAATGGTCTAAAACTTGTTTCGTACTTGGTTTCGCAAGGTTGCATTTTTAAAATGGTGTTCTTCAAACTTACCTTTATGGTGACAAATCATAACACTTTTCTGGTGTTGCTGCCATCGTGTCGGGGCAGATGCACTGAAGGAAGAACACAACAAGAAATCGTCGAAGCCCCAAACCAAAAAGCCCCCGCTTATTGTCGACGAACTGCTTATATATCGTGGTGGGCGATGACGTCACCGGCGAGCTCGGATGCCGCAGCCGTCTTGTAAAGTGGGCGTCGCTTGGTGGAAGGCCGGAGTCAGGGGCTTTGATTCGTTCCGGTGCGCTGGGTTTCGTTCGAAGCAACGCCCCAAGCTTCCTTAAAGAAAGGCAGAAAAGTCACATTGGCGAGAATATGACCACCACGTGAACTACGAAGAAACTGAAAAAATCTCGGGCTTTCACCATCAAAACATCTGCTGCTGCTCACGATCGACATTTTTGTGAATACCACTTTTGAGTTGGTACATCAATAAAGGTAAATCGAAAGGTGTAGACTAATATTTGGACTTGTCTAGGTTTTGCAGATTTTTTTCTTAGGTTAACAATATTTTTGCAATGCCGGTTAAAGGGTTAATACAGGCACCACTGAACCCTGCCGTCAGCGTGTCCATGGTACAGTTTCTTTCGGTTTTATCTCCTTCACAAATTAACACATTTATTTTGCCAGACATAACAACAGCGGAGGTCATAGTTACTGTAAAGCTTATGCCGTCAAAACAGGCCATGGGTCCATTGGTACACCTGTAACCTTACTCAAAAAGATTACGCATCATTCCACTGCTGTGAAGGTGGATTACCAGTAAAGCAGTTTAGCGCACAACATACAGGCGACAAAGAATTTAGATCGAAGCTATGAGCAAATTTTATTTCTCTTGAGCAGCGACCGTGGTCATCCCGAAGAAAGACACGCGCACACACACTATTATGTTAATCGGTGTTCTTGATCGGCGGCAGACATTCGCGTGGAAGACTACTGCCACCTCAGGGAGCGGACGAAACTAGACCCGCGCGACGGGACCGCCCCACCAGAAGAGTGGAAAGAAACTAGGCACATAAGCGCTTGGCACGACGTCAAAGAGAGGGCGGTACGAGCCTACTCATGGCCGACGCGGGTCGCACAGCGGCAAATTTTCGAGAAACCATTATTATCTACCTCAAATTCTACTTATTTTGAAAATGGTTCCTATTGAGGCCTACTCTACCGAAAATGCATATCCAAGTGATGATACGTATAAGCTTTGGCATATAATGAAGCAATTTCGCATAAAATTCAGCCGCTGAGTTTTTGCACACGCAGATAGGTTGACGAACATGAAAAATGTATTGAACCCTAGCCATCGGCAGCTTCACTGTCATATAGTATCGACATCTCGGGTGCAGTCCTTGCAAACTTGTGCAACAACTCCTTTTAATCGGATACATATCCTGACCAGATCCAAATCGGAAGAGTGGTAACAATACGCAGAGCAGATAAAGCAAACGACTTGGCGAACTATCGTCTAATTTCTATTTTGATCATCATCATCTTCATCAGTCTATTTTTATTTCCCCTGTAGGACAGGAGGCCTCTCCCTGCGATCTCCAATCATCCCTGTGTTGCGCTGGCTGATTCCAACTTCCGCGTGCAAATGTCCTAATTTCTTCACCCCAACTAGTTACCCGCCGTCCTCGACTGCGCTTCCCTCCCCTTGGCACCCGTTCTGTAACTCTAATGATCCTCTGGTTATCTACCCTACGCATTATATGGCCTGCCCAGCTCCATTTTTTTATCGTTATGTCAGCAAGAATATCAGCTATCCCCGTTTTCTGTGATCCACACCGCTCTCTTCCTGTCTCTTAACGTTAGGCCTAATATTTTTCGTTCCATCGCTCTTTGTGCGGTCCTTAACTTGTTCTCTAGCTTCTTTGTTAACCTCCAAGTTTCTGCCCATATATTAGCACCGGTAAAATGCAATGATTGTACACTTTTCTTTTCAGCGACAGTGGTAAAGTCCCAGTCAAGATTTGCTAATGCCTACCGTATGCACCCCAGTCCATCTTTAGTCTTCTGTAAATTTTCTCCTCTTGATCAGGGTACCCTATTAGTAAATGACCTAGATAAACGTACTCCTGTAACGACTGTAGAGGCTGACTGGCAATTATGAATTTTTGTTTTCTTGCCAGGCTGTCGAACATTACCTTTGTCTCCAGTATAATAATCTTCAACACCACTCTTACACTTTCTCGGTTAAGGCCCTCAATAAAGTGGTTGTGATTCGTCCCCAATGTTGGTGAGCCGGACAATGCCATCTGCAATCCGAAGGTTGCTGAGATATTCGCCGTTGATCCTCACTCGTAAGCCTTCCCAGTCTAATAGCCTGGACACTTCTGAGCATGCAGTGTCGCTTTGTTTTGGATAGATTGTGTCTATTTGTCCTGAGCCCTTTCTTCATGGGTAGCTTTCTAGTTTTCTTGTGGAGAAGCAACGTAGCTTTTGAATCGTTGTAGATATTTGCCAAGATATTCACGTATGCCTGCTGTACTCCTTGATTACGCAATGCATCTGCTGGTATCTATACTGAATCAAATGCCTTTTCATAATCTATAAAAGCCATATAGTGCGGTTGATTGTACTGCGCAGATTTCTCAATTAGCTAATTGGTGACATGAATGTGAGTAATTGTAGCAAATTCGCTTCCTGAAGCCAGCCTGCTTTCTTGGTTGATTGAATTCAAATGTTGCCCTAATTCTTTTCAATGTTATCTACGTGAGTACTTTATAAAATACTGAAAGCAAGCTAATAAGCCTATAATTCGTCAATTGTTTACCACGTTGGTTCTTGCATTGTTATATTGCTGCCATTCTTCCATCTCTCCGGTAAATTGGAAGTAGTGAGGCTTTGCGTATAAAGGGCCGCAAGCTTTACAAGCATATCTCCTCAATCTTTGATTACATCGGTTGTTTCCTGCTTTTGCCCCAGAAGGAGTCTCCGGATAGAAGGCGCCTCTGTATCATCTTAATCACACTGCTTCGAAAGAAGGTATAGCGTCGCTCCTCTGGGTATCCTGCAGGTAAGTATAGAATTATTCTGCTGCTTATGCTATATCGTGTAAATTTCTGATCACATTACGCTGCTCATCTTTCAGTGCAGACCTCTTGCCTTGTCCTACGCCACATTTACTTACTGTTTCATGCTGCGGTAATTTTTACTGCATTCTCTATCATTCCCACTTTATAAATTCGAATATCCCTTAATTTATTCTAGTTGATTAATTTTCGCAACTAGGAGAATTCTATCTGATTCATTGAGTTGGACACTTCCATGCTTTGTCGTTTATTAAGTACCTACTGTTTGCATTGCTGCCTCACCTCCCACTTCAATTGCTGCTTTAGAAATCAGCCTAGTTAGAGTTTCATTTATTACATCTATGTTATCTTCAATTTCCTGATTTAAAGCTGCATATATCTTCGTGAGCACCAGCCTGAATTAACCTGCTATTGCCCTTACAGCTTCTAAGTTTGCCTGTTTCTTCTTCACTAATTTAACTCTTTCTCTCTTCAAATTGAGAGGAATCCTAGACCTCATTACCTATCGTAATGTCTATCATTACATAACGTAGCGCTTTGTCCTAGCTAACACTTCTACATCCTGCACTATGCTGGAACCTGCAGAGAGAATGAAATAAATTTCATTTCTTGTTTCTCCATTAGGGCTTATTCAGGTCCACTTCCTGTTACTACATTACCTGAAAAAGTTATTCATTATTCGGAGTCTATTGCTTTCCGCGAATTCTACCAACATCTCTCATCTAGTGTTACAAAGGGTGTATGTTACTATATTCAAACGCATATGTGATACCTTTAAACAAATAATGTGACACCTCAACAGCTAGTGTACAAACTTCAGTATTTCCACTTTACCGAGCAAGGGTGCACATATAATAATGTAAGTTATGTGCACCTTGCATACAATTATAGCTGAAGGGAAAATGTTCAGCTTTTTGAAGTGCTTTCTGTAACTAATGCTGTTACTAAAAACTACTGAGAAAGAAGAGCTGCCGTTAACGCATGTAATCTAAGGATTTTCACGGGCGCCGCGCGCGATGCGTTGATTGTCGTGAAAGACCCTATCTAATAGGGTCTGTCATGTTCATCAGACTTTTATTTCAGTACCAATGTCGTAGGTCTTCTAGCCTATTTATTAGTATTATGAGTGCTATATACCATGTGACGTCACTATTTCTAAAAAAACCTTTCGCGCTAAAAATTTTGCGCTCACTTGATTCGTCACTTCTGCCATGAAAGTTATTTATTGCTGCCCAATGTTTCACCGCATTTAGAGCGTCACCACCTCACTCTACTGAAACATTAGCAGATTCTAAGATAAAAATGACTGCGGCTTTGCTCAGCTAACCCTGGATGTGCAAAGCGAAAGCTCGGTTTAGCCTGGTTAAGCCTTGGTTTCACTTGGTTAGCCTTTGATTTAGCTGTAAATAATATACTTTGGTAGGCACTCATTGTTAACCCAGGTAATAATTATAAGCCGACAAGTCCAACGTTTTGCGAGCCGAACGGCTCGCTCTTCCTCACTCTCCGTTGCTAGCTTCGCGCACTTGGCATTCGGACCCTCTCCAGTGAAGGAGTTCGCCGGGCAATATCCGCGGGGTGGTCAGACGCTGCTTGCCGACGACGGCTCAAAGCCTCCGGCTCACGCCCAGCACCCAGAGAAGACAGCCCGGCCTCGCTCTCATCCATGGCCAAGCTCACACTGACTTGATGAGCGCGGCGTTCCTCTTAGCCAGGCGCGCGGCAAGTCACGTGGTCAGGCGGCGACCCAGCTCAGAAGAGCGCATGCGCCAAGCCAGCAGCGGCGGCTAGCGCACGCGGCGGCCTAGCTGGGCGCGGCGAGTCACGTGATGCGTTGCCAAGGCTACGGCGCCGCTGCGGTCAAATGTAGGTAAAATTGCTGGCAACGGCGAAACTCGGCTCGTCTAGGTTATTAAAGCGTTCGCTTTAAAACTTTGAAGCATAAATAAAAGCAGCAATACTCTGGCATAATGAAGTACGGTTATACGATTATACGGCCTATCAAGTTTGGTAGTCAATCCTCTTGCGCTTGCAGGATCATTGTGTTTTATCTAGCTAAATATAGAGCAATAATTATTCAATTTCTAAATTGTTTTTCATTGAGAGCATTCATTCTGATGGCAAAACTGTTACCGTATCCTATTTTATTTACTTTTTTTTTTATTTACAAAATACTGCAGGCCCGACTTGGGCCCTAGCAGGAGGGGCAAAAGTGTACACGTGAAGGCAATACATAGTCACATTTACATACAGTGTAGGTCATACAGTGTTTAATTTGTACAGGAAAGTACGAAAGTAATAATACCTTGAATATCTCAATATTCACACAAAAAGGAGTATAAGTGAAATAATCAACATCAATCCTGAAGACTTTCAATCATTTTATACTTTGCACTGATGATATTGGCAGCGAGTTCCACTCGTTAATTGTGCGCGGGAAAAATGAAAACTTGAATAGGTTAGTTTTGGTGCTGTATGGGGTTAGTGATTCTTCATGTCGATGCCTTGTAGTTCGTGACACCAGTGGTGTCACGTATGGCTCAGGGGGGAGTAGCAAATGGCGACTCTTCAAATGAAAGAGAAATTTTATTCTGTCAATTTTTCTTCGTAATTGCAATGATTTTATGCCATAAAGATTCATTAGTTGAGTCGGAGAGTCAGATTGGCGGTATTTAGAATAAATAAATCTAACTGATTTTCGTTGGATCATCTCCAATGCTTCGACATTCTTTTTCGTATGAGGGTCCCAGACAATGGATGCGTATTCAAGTTTTGGTCTTATAAGGGATGAATATGCGAGTAGTTTGACATCAGGTGGTGTGTGTTTTAACTTATGTCGCAAAAAGCATAGTTTACGGAAGGCGGATGTGCAAATGTTCGAAATATGGGTATTCCAACTGAGTGTACTAGTTATTGTGACGCCGAGGTATTTGTAGTGAGGGACCTTCGTTAGCTGTTGTGAAGGGAGACTATACGAAAAAGGTAAAATGTTTCTTTTTCTACTCATATTCATGAAAACCGTTTTGTCAGCGTTAAGTTGCATTTCCCACTCTTGACACCATGCATGTATGTTTTGCAGGTTGGTATTCAGCAAGGCCTGATCATCCGAAGATTTAATTTCATTAAAAAGTAAGCAATCATCTGCAAAAAGTCTAATCTGAACTGGTTCATTTATGACCTGGACAATGTCGTTGATATATATGAGAAACAAAAGCGGGCCTAGTACGCTTCCTTGTGGGACTCCTGAGCTAACAGGCAAATGTCGTGAAAAATTATTGTCAATACTTACAAACTGTGTGCGGTTTGCAAGGTATGCGGAAACCCAAGCAACGATGAACTCTGGTAGTCCCATGGTTTTTAA